>NC_080184.1:2860297-3037788 GCF_950295315.1 Erinaceus europaeus
AGCCGGGAGCTCGAACCCGGATCCTTACGCTGGTCCTTGCACTTTGTGCCTTGTGCGCTTAACCCACTGCGCTACCATCTGACATCTTTCTCTGTCTCTTTCTCTCTTTCTTTCTTTCTTTCTTTCTCTCTTTCTCTGCATTTAGTTATTTATTAATGAGACAGAAGCAGAGCTTCTCTCTGGCCCATAGGAAGCTGGGGATTGAATCCGGGACCTTATGCTGGAAAGTCCAAGGCTTTATCCACTGGGCCACCTCCTGGGGCCACTTTCTTCTTCATCTTTCTTTTTTTTTTTTTTAATTTTATTCTCTTTATTTATTGGCTAGAGACAGCCAGAAATCTAGAAGAAGGCAGTGGTAGAGAGGGAGAGAGACAGAGAGACACCAACAGCCCTGTTTTACCACTTGCAAAGCTTTTCCCCCTGCAGGTGGGGACCGGGGCGTGAACCCGGGTCCTTGTGCACTGTAACACGTGCGCTCAACCAGGTGCGCCACCACCCCCAACCCCCCCGGCCACTTTCTTAGTTGTCTGTCGCCCCCCCCCCCCCAGTTCTGGGCTTGGGGATGGGGCTGACTCAGAAATGTCACCAGCTGATGCCACACAGCCTCCCCAGCCAGGTGGTGGGTGCTCAGTATTGGGGCGCTGGGAGGGGAAAAGTGGCCAAGTGGGGGGTGGAGGTGGATGGAAGAGGAGAACGAGGAGGGAGGGAAGGTTGGGGAGGGGGCAGAAAAGAAGCACTTGGGAGGTAGCTCAGCGGGTTAAGCGCAGGTGGCGCAAGGACCAGGGACAGGCATAAGGATCCCGGTTCGAGCCCCCGGCTCCCCACCTGCAGGGGAGTCGCTTCCCAGGCAGGGAAGCAGGTCTGCAGGTGTCTGTCTTTCTCTCTCCCTCTCTGTCTTCCCCTCCTCTCTGTCCTATCCAACAACAACGACATCAATAATAATAATAATAACGACAACAACAATAAAAAAGGGAAAATAAATAAAATATAAAAAAAAGAAGAAGAAAGAAAGAAAGAGAGAAAGAAAGAAAGAAAGACAGGAGGGACTCAGAGCTCGGGGCGCCCCCCACCCACCCTGGCTACCTTCCCGGCCTCCCTGCTTGAACCCCACCCCCGGGCGCCTGCCCCTCCCCCGGCCCTGCCCCTCCCCCGCGCCCCGCCTCCAGCGGCGCCCCAACCGACTTATAAAACCGGGGTGTCTGGGGCCCACGGACGGCGCGCCCCTGTGACTTCTGCACCCCGAAAAGAAGAAGGTTCTCTGCCGGGGTCCCCAGCGTTGCAGCTCGTGCCAAGCTCATCTCCCCCCCAAAAAAAGGAGATCCACTCGGAGACCCCCAAAGATGCGCTGTGCGCCCACTGTCGGGGCCGCGCTGCTGCTGTGTGCCACCACCGCGGGGCTGCTGAGCGCCCAGGGGCGCCCCCCGCACCCCGACACCCCGCCTCGCTTCGCGTCCTGGGACGAGGTGAACGTGCTGGCCCACGGGCTCCTGCAGCTCGGCCACGGGCTCCGAGACCACGTGGAGCGCACCCGCCGGCAGCTGGGCGCCCTGGAGCGCAGGCTGGACGCCTGGGGGGACCCCCACGGGAGCCCCGAAGCCCCCCCGGATGCCCTCCGCAGTCTGCAGGTCAGTGCGCCCCCGGGGTGCCCCTGGAGCTGGGGGGCTGGGGGCTCCACTCACTCTGTCCCCAAGGCGCGCCTTTGCTGGCTTGGAGAGGTGAGAAGGCCGGTGGGTGGGCTGCGGGGGGGGGGGGGGGGTGCTGGGAGGCAGAAAGTTTTTTTTGGGGGGGGTGGGAGTCTCCCCAGACTCAGTCCAGCTGGATGGAGTAAGTGCCCCCCCTATTTCCTTGGTCCCCCTGGTGTGCCTTTGGGATCTTGGAGAGGTGGGAAGGCTGGTGGGTGGGTGGGCGTGGGCTTTGAAAGGAGGGTCTCACCAGGGTCTAATCCCCTCCCTCTATGTCTCCTTTCCCGTTTCCTCTCTCCCCAGGCTCAGCCGGGTGGAGCAAGTGGGAGGGGGTTGGGGGAGGGATAAGGGTCTTTGATGATGAGCCTTGGAGAGGTGGGAAGGCAGGAGAGGGGACTGGTTGGGGGCTGGGGGGCAGTACTGACTTTAGGGTTCCCCTTAGACTCCCATTATCTCCCTGGCTTGTCTTTGGGCAATTTGAGAAGGCCAGGGGTGAGTGTGTGTGTGTGTGTGGGGTAGATAGCATAATGGTTCAGTAAAGAGACTGTCATGCCTGAGGCTCAGAAGGTTCAGTCCCCAGACCAACATCACCCAGGGCTGAGCAGGGCTCTGGTAAAAAAGGGAGTCCGGTGGTATAGGTAGCACAAAGCCAAGGACCGGCATAAGGATCCCGGTTCCAGCCCCCGGCTCCCCACCTGCAGGGAAGTCGCTTCACTGGTGGTGAAGCAGGTCTGCAGGTGTCTGTCTTTCTCTCCCCCTCTCTGTCTTCCCCCACCTCTCTCCATTTCTCTCTGTCCTATCCAACAACAACGACAACAATAATAACTACCAAAAAAAGGGCAACAAAAGAGAATACATAAATAAATATTTTTAAGGGGGGGGTTGGGCCACCTGGTTGAGCACACACATTATACTGCTCAACTGCCTCCCCCATCCCCACCTGTAGGGGGAAAGCTTCAGGAGTGGTAAAACAGGGCTGTATGTGTCTCTCTGTCTCTCTCTCTCTCTCCCTCCCTCCCCTCTTGATTTCTGGCTCTCTGTAAAGAAGAAGGAATTAGGATTAGGAGGCTGATGGGTGGGGGCTTGTGGAGGCTAGGATGCAGAAGGCTTGGTGGGGGGAAGGATCTTACTAGGGTCTCTCCTCTCTCCCCAGACTCAGCCAGATGGAGCAAGCAGCCTTGGGTGGCGTGGGGGTCCCCCACTTCCTCGGCCTCCCCTGGCGTGACTTTTGAAAAAATTTTTATTTATTTTCCCTTTTGTTGCTTTTCATTGTTGTTGTAGTTATTATTGTTGTTATTGATGTCATCGTTGTTGAATAGGACAGAGAGACATGGAGAGAGGAGGGGGAGAGAAAGACAGACACCTGCAGACCTGCTTCACCGCCTGTGAAGTGACTCCCCTGCAGGTGGGGAGCTGGGGGCTCGAACCAAGATCCTTGCGCAGGTCCTTGCACTCTTAACCCGCTTGGAGATGGATGGTTGGCTGGCCCAGTGGCCAGCAGGGAGACAGAAAAGGCTTGGGCGGTGTGTGTTGTGGTGGTGGGGTTTCAGGGGGGTCTCACAAGGATCTAATCTGTCCCCTTCCCTGCCCCCAGACTCAGCTCAAGGCTCAGAGCAGCCGCATCGAGCAGCTGTTTCAGAAAATGTTGGAACAGCAGCGCCACTTGGAGAAACAACACCTGAGAATACAAAAACTACAAACCAAGGTGTTTGGAGGGTTGCCCCCCACCACCTCCCCAAACTTCACCCCCGGGACATGGTTGGTGTTCTAGGAATGGAAGAGCCCAGCCCACTTCGGGGAGTTTGGGGGCTGACAGCTGGAGCCCTGCCAGAGCTGACACCCTCTCTGTTCTCTTCTCTCTGTCTCTCTGTGGTCTGGCTGAAGGTGGGTCTCTTGGCTCCCGTGCATGTGGACCCCGGCCTAGAACCCCAGCCGGCCAGACAGAAGCGTCTCCCCAAGATGACCCAGTCCAGTGGCTTGGCTCACAATGCCAGCAGCCTGCATGGTGAGTGACCAGCCCTCTGCCCCTCCTCCATCAGGTTAACCCAATCCCCCACTTCCCAGCTCCCCCTCCTCACCCCACCCCCCATACACACACCTCTGGGAGCCCCTGGTTTAGATTCCATTGTACCCAGCTGGGCCATCCGCTAGCCCAGTGTGTGCATGTGTGGTGTGTGGGGGGGCTTCTCCCTAAGAGGGGAGAAGGCACAGCGGTCAGAGACTCCCCCCTTTCTGAAGGCCAGAGTGGCTGTCTTTCCCCACGTGATTCCCCTTCCACTCCTGGGAATGGAGGGGTTTGATGTCTCTCTCCAATTCAAATTCTAGGAAGGAAAGTGTGTGTGTGTGGGGGGGGGGCGGGATTAAGGCAGGGGAGAGCCACACACACACACAGATCTTGCTGGCCAGATCCATCCATCCATCTCTCCATCTATCCATCCCTTCTTCTCCAAAGCCCTGCTCAGCTATGGCTAATGGTGGTGCTGGGGATAAAACCCGGGGCCTTCCCAGAGCCTCAGGCAGGAGAGTCTTTTTCTTAGAAATATATTTTTTGGGAGTTGGGCGGTAGCACAGCGGGCTAAGCGCAGGTGGCGTAAAGCTTGCAAGGACTGGCATAAGGAATATCTTTCTTACTTAATGAGAGAGATAGATAATGGATAGATAGATAAATAGATGGATGGATAGAGATAGACAGGTAGAAAAAAGACAGAGAGCCCTGCTCAGCTCTGGCTGATGATGGTGCTAGGAGATTGAACTTGAGACTTTGGAGCCTCAGGCATGAGGACCTTTTTGCAGAATCATTATGCTAGCTACCCTCTGCAGGACTCTTGCAATTTCTTACAAAACCCAAGGCTCCCAGCAGCGACCACACTGAGGGTCTTTCTTTTTTTTCTTGATCTGCCCGACCCCCGCCACCCCCCCCCCAGAAAAAAATTCTGACTCTGAGTTATCCTTTTGACTTGCCTGCATCCAACTGGGCCAAAGATGGGGTTCCCCGCTTAACACAAACACTCACACCCACACCCTGCCCTCTGTTTAGTTGGGCTGGTCACTGGCATCTCTCCAAAGACCTCTAATCTTGAGGGCTCCTCCCTCCTAAAAATAAACCGAGACCCCCTCCCCCTTTGTTATTACCCCAGCCCCAGCACAGGGAGGGTCTTGGAATGAGGTGTTTGTGGGGTGCAGTCAGCCTGTTGGCGCATAAGCTGCTGGGCAGGGCAGGGCAGGACAGGGCAGGGCAGGGCTGGGCAGGGCTGGGCAGGACTGGGCAGGACTGGGTGGGGAGGCCCAGGGTTAGCTGGGGGACTCCCAGGCTCCAACATCTTCCCCCCCCCCCCCCTGCCAAGTAGGGGAAGGTTCAGGGTAGGACAGAAAGACAAACAGCTGGTTCAGATAAAAGCCACGTGGGCTGGCTGGCCCGGTGCCCCGGCCTCCTTGGACTGGAGCAGAAAGTAGGGGAAAGGGGACCCGCCTGAGGGGGGGTGCTACCCCCAAAGTGACTCCAGTTTACCGCCCTCCAATTCCCCCCTCCACCCCCGCGCCGCGCGGGGCGACCTTTCCCCTACTTTCCCAGCTGGGCAGGGGGCGTGGTCACCCGCCGTCTAGGGCCGCCTGCCCCGCCTCTCCCCTCTGTCCCTCCCTCTCGCATTCCCTCCTTCTGGCTAATCTGGGACCCCAGGCCCAGCCCCTCAGTCCACTGCTTTGTTTAGTCTTCATTTCTTCTTCTTTCTTTCTTCCTTGCTTCCTCCCTCCCTCCCTCCCTCTGTTCCTCTCTTTCTTTCTCTCTCTCTCTCTCTTTTTTTTTACCAGAGTCCTGCTCAGCTCTGGCTGATGGTGGTGCAGGGGATTGAACCTGGGACTTTAGAGCCTCAAGCAGGAGAGTCTCTTTGCTGAACCATGATGCTATCTACCCTGCGACCGGTTTCACTTTTTTGTTTTATTTGTTTAATTACTTTTATTTAACAATTGGATAGAGACAGCCAGAAATCAAGAGGGAAGGGGAGACAGAGAGGGAGAGACAGAGAGACACCTGCAGCCCTGCTTCACCACTCACTGAGCTTCCCCCTGCAGGTAGGGACCGGGGGCTTGAACCTGGGTCTTTGCATGTTGTAACATGTGCTTTCAACCAGGTGTGTCACCACCTGGCCCCCCACTTTTTTTGTTTTACAGCGTAGTTATTTCTTAGATAGGTGGGGAGAGAGAGGATGAGAATGTTGGGGAGATATCTTCAGGGTGATGCCAAAACATTTTCATGCCTAAGGCACCTAGGGTCTCATTGGCGCATCTGGTTAAGTGCTCACATTACAGTGTGTGCACAAGGACCCGGGTTCAAGCCCCTGGTCCCCACCTGCAGGGGGAAAGCTTCACGTGTGGTGAAGCAGGGCTGCAGGTGTCTCTCTCTCTTTTTCACATTTTTATTTATTTACTTATTTTTGGATAAACGCAGAGATAAATTGAAAGAGGAGGAGGCAATGAGAGAGAGAGAGACAGACAGACAGACAAAGTCTCAAGTTCAGTCCCCAGCACCACCATCAGCCGGAGCTGAGCGGGGCTCTGGTTAAAAAGAGGAAAAGGGGGAGTCCGGCAGTAGCACAGCGGGTTAAGTGCAGGTGGTGCAAAGCGCAAGGATGGGCGTAAGGATCCCGGTTCGAGCCCCCGGCTCCCCACCTGCAGGGGAGTCACTTCCCAGGTGGTGAAGCAGGTCTGCAGGTGTCTGTCTTTCTCTCCCCCTCTCTGTCTTCCCCTCCTCTCTCCATTTCTCTCTGTCCTATCCAACAGTGATGATATCAATAATAACTACAATAAAACAACAGAGGCAACAAAAAGGAAAAAATATTTATTTATTTCCTTTTGTTGCCCTTGTTGTTTTACTGTTGTAGTTATTATTGTTGTTGTTGTTGTTGTCCTTGTTGTTGGATAGGACAGAGAGAAATGGAGAGAGAAGAGGAAGACGGGGGTGGGGAGAGAAAGACAGACACCTGCAGACCTGCTTCACCGCCGTGAAACGACCTCCCTGCAGGTGGGGAGCCGGGGGCTCGAACCGGGATCAGGATCCTTACACCGGTCCTTGCATTTTGTGCCACGAGCGCTTAACCTCCTGCACTACTGCCCAGCTCCCTAAAAGTATTTTTTAAATCATGCTTTGTTTTGGGGCTGGGCGGTGGCACACCTGGCTAAGTGCTCACAACGCACATGTTAGAGTGCTCTAGGACTCAGGTTCGAACGCCTGGCCCCCACCTGCAAGGGGAAAGCTTCACCGAGTGGTGGAGCAGGGCTGTAGATGTCTGTCTCCCTTCTCCTTCTTTCTCAGTTTCTGTCTCTAATCCATAAATAAGTTCATTTTAAAAACAAACTAAATAATATATATATTTTTAATAAAGAGTTAAAGAGCATGACACGGAGAGTCGGTCAGCAGCGCAGCGGGTTAAGCGCACGTGGTGCAAAGCGCAAGGACCGGCGTAAGGATCCCGGTTCGAGCCCCGGCTCCCCACCTGCAGGGGGGTCGTTTCACGGAGGTGAAGCAGGTCTGCAGGTGTCTGTCTTTCTCTCCCCTCTCTGTCTTCCCCTCCTCTCTCCCTTTCTCTCTGTCCTATCCAACAACAATAATAACCACAACATTGATAATACAACAAGGGCAACAACTGGGGGGATAGCCTCCCAAAGCACAAGGACCGGTGTAAGGATCCCAGTTCGAGCCCCCGGCTCCCCACCAGCAGGGGAGTCGCTTCCCAGGCGGTGAAGCAGGTCTGCAGGTGTCTGTCTTTCTCTCCCCCTCTCTGTCTTCTTCTCCTCTCTCCATTACTCTCTGTCCTATCCAACAACGATGACATCAGTAACAACAATAATAAAACAAGCGTAACAAAAGGGAATAAGTAAATATTTTTTTAAAAAATAGCCTCCAGGAGCAGTGAATTCCTGGTGCAGGCACTGAGCCCCAGCAATAACCCTGGAGGCAAATAAAGGACAAAAAAAAAAAAAAAAAACACATGGCGGTTCCCATCGGAGCCTACTCAACTAGACAGTCCCTGTGGTCAGGGGGTGCCCGCAGTTTCAAGAAGCCTAGGATTGGGGTGGATGAGAGTGGGTACTAGGGCTAGTCTAGGGGTGCTTTGTAGCTGGGAGATTCCAGGCAAGGGGTGGGGCATCATGATTCAGGGTGACCCCCTGGCCTCCAAGTCCTCTTCTGCCCATGGCCTGAGCCCACCCTCCTCGGGCTGCCTCTTGGTTCTACTCTTAACCTACTCCCCCCCCCCATCTGACCCCTCTCCCCTCTCCTCTACAGAGTTGCCCAGGGACTGCCAAGCCCTCTTCGAAGCTGGGGAGCGGCAGAGTGGCCTTTTCCAGATCCAGCCTCCGGGGTCCCCACCCTTCCTGGTTAACTGCAAGATGACTGAAGGTAGGCCCACCACCAGGCACCCCCCCTTGGCTTCTCAGTGTCCTGCCTTCCATGGGGGATGGGGTACGGGCCTCTCCAGTCTCTCTGGTGGGAGCCAGCATCCTGCTTCCTGTGTGGGGCGACGTTAGATGAGAATTGCTTGGCGTTGGGCAGTGGTGGCTTGACTTTGGTAGTGTTGGCTGATTTTCTGTGATGATGCTTTGACCTTGGAAGTGGTCAGTTGACGGTGGGTGAGGATGGGTTGACTTTGGGAGAGTGGAGTTGACTTGGATGAGGGTAGGTTGACCTTGGGCTAGTGTGGGTTGACTGTGGCCAATGGTGGATGACTTAGATGAGGGTTGGTTGAACTTGGATGGTGGTGGGTGACTTGAGTGAGGGTTGGTTGACCCAGGTGAGGTTAGGTTGACCTTGGGAGTGTAGGGTTGACTTCAGTGAGGGTGAGTTGACTTTCAGAGAGTGAGGTTGACTTGAGTCAGGGTGGGTTTACCTTGGCCAGTGATGAACTGACCTTGGGTGATGGTGGGGTTGACTTGACTGAAAGTGAATTGACCTTGGGCACTGATTAGTTGGTTGTGGATGAGGATAAACTGTGGGTGAGGGTGGATTGGCCTTGGGCTAGAGAGGGAGGAGTTTAGGAGGATGGAGTTGATTTGAGTCAGGGTGTGTTGACCTTGCCCAATGGTGGGTTGCCCTGGATGTTGACCTTGAGATGGGTATATTGGCCTTCAGCAAGGATGGGTTGACCTTAGATAAATCTGATTGGGATGACCTTGCATTTGCCATCACAGACGGGGGCTGGACGGTGATTCAGAGACGCCAGGATGGCTCGGTGGACTTTAATCAGTCTTGGGAGGCCTACAAGGCTGGCTTCGGAGACCCTCAAGGTGGGTACTGCTGGGAACCAGAGATCAGGGATGGGACAAGGAGGTGGACTGAGGGCTGCCCATCTCTGGGGCCAATTCCCCACCCACTGATCTCTACCCTCCTACCCTGCCCCTCTGTAGGCGAGTTCTGGCTGGGCCTGGAGAAGGTGCACAGCATCATGGGAGACCAGGGAAGTCGGCTCTCCATTCAACTGCAGGACTGGGAAGGCAATGCCCAGAGCCTCCAATTCCCCGTGTATCTAGGGGGCGAGGACACGGGCTACAGCGTGCAGCTCACCGCACCCGTGGCCAGAATTCTGGGGGTCCCTATCCTCTCCCCCGGGGGCCTCTCCCTGCCCTTCTCCACCTGGGACCAAGATCATGACCTCCATAGGGACAAGAACTGTGCCAAGAACCTTTCTGGTGAGCCAGGGTGGGGGTGTCCCCCAATTCCTGGGCCTGAAGGGTTCCCCTGGCCACTCCATTCTAGCCTGCTTTCTGCTCCCAGTTCCATCCACTTGTGTTCGGCCTCTCTACTCTGGTTTATTTTCATGTATTGTATTGTATTTTACTTTCTCAGCTTTTTATAACAAAATTATTTATTTTAATGCCTTCTTTTTTATTTATTTTTTGTTATTAGAGACAGAGAGAAATTGAGAGAGAAGGGGGAGACAGAGAGGAAGAGAGACAGAGAGACACCTGCAGACCTGCTTCACCGCCTGTGAAGCGACTCCCCTGCAGGTGGGGAGCCGGGGGCTTGAACCGGGGTCCTAACTGGTCCTTGCACTTTGTGCCACGTGCACTACCACCCAATTCCCTGCTTTTTTTTCCCCCTAATCTTTTTTTACTAGGTAGGACGGAGAGATTGAGAGGAGGGGGAGCTAGAGAGGAGGAGAGAAAGAGAGAAGCTTCCCTTTCTGCATGTGGGGATCTGGGGCTTGAACCTGGATCCTTGCACACTAAAATGTGCTTAACCAGGTGCGCCACAGCCTGGCCCTTTCTTTTCTTCTTTTTTTGTTTCTCCCTGTTGTTCTTTTTCTTTTCTTTTTTTCTTTTTCTTTTTCTCCTCCAGGGTTATTGCCGGGGCTCGGTGCCTGCACCACAAATCCACTGCTCCTGGAGACCATTTTTTTCCCTTTAGCTACCCTGGTTCCTTTCACCATTGTTGTGGTTATTATTATTGTTGTTATTGATGTCCTTGTTGTTGGATAGGACAGAGAGAAATGGAGAGAGGAGGGGGAGACAGAGAGGGGGAGAGACAGACAGACACCTGCAGACCTGCTTCACCGCCCGTGAAGCGACTCCCCTGCAGGTGGGGAGCCCGGGGCTCGAACTGGGATTCTTCCTCCAGTCCTTGTGCTTTGCACCACGTGCGCTTAACCCACTGAGCTACCCGCCTGACCCCGGTTTGTTTGTTTTTTTTCTTTTTTAAAAAAACTTTATCTTTTATTGACGGATTGAGTAGAGACTGCCAGAAATCGAGAGGGAAGGGGTAAAGGGGTAAATAGGGAGGGAGAGAGACAGAGAGACCCCTGCAGCCCTGCTTCACCACTCGCAAAGCTTTCCCCCTGCAGGTGGGGACCTGGGGAGGGGTGCTTAGAACCTGGGTCTTTGCGCCTTGCCACATGTGCGCTCAACCAGGTGCGCCACCGTTCGGCCTCTGGCGCTGACGTTCTGGGTGTCGGTGGGAGGGCAGGGAGACACCCCCACTGCGTCCTGTCCTAAGGAACCTTACCCTCAGAACCCCACTGGAGAGTCTCCTTCAGTTCTCTGACCCCCGACCTTGTCCCCTTTCTCCAGGTGGTTGGTGGTTTGGTGGTACCTGCAGTCACTCCAACCTCAATGGCCAGTACTTCCGCTCCGTCCCCAGACAGAGGCAGCAGAGGAAGAAAGGAATCTTCTGGAAGACCTGGCGAGGCCGGTACTACCCACTACAGGCCACCACCATGCTGATCCAACCCGCCATCGGGGTGGGGGCGTCGGATACCGCCTCCTAGCCTCCACCCGCCAGGGGCCTGGTCGAAGGTCCCAGAGGAGAGTGACGTCGCCAAAGGCCCGTTTTATTTCCTTGTGTTTGTGGCCACTCCCTGCCCATGGCCAGGGGGTCCGGACCAGAGGCCAGCTGGAGCCCCAAGGACAAAGAAGTGGCACTGCGGCTGCTGGGGGGGCCCCGTGTGGAGTTGGGGAGCCCCGAAGTGTGGGACCCAGAAGCGCGTTGAGCCCCAGAGGCTCACCCATTCCCATTCGATTTCCCATCATCCAAGGAGCTGGGTGGGGCACTGAGGGACCATGGTGAGGGGGTGGGCACAGCCCTGCCCTCCCAGAGCAGATTCAGTCACATTGACTGTGGGGGGGGAGGGGGACTTGGGCAGCTGGTGGTGGTGGTGGTGGTGGGGGCTTGTCCCAATGGTGCTGGCCCTGCCTGGTGGCTCGCAGCTGGAGCCTTGGGCGGGACTCGGAGGATTCCTGGAATAAAAACAAAAAACAAAACAAACAAACAAACAAAAAAACGAGGTCGGAATGTTCTGTCTTGGTCCTCCTTCTTCCTCGTGCGGTTTCGAAGTCCACTGGAACACGTGCCCAGGGTGGAGGGGGACTGCATTTGGGCGGTTTGAGGACATGGTGTGTGGGGGGGCCTGCCTGTCACCTCCCACAGGAGAAGGTGGTTCATTTTGGGCCTCTCTCTCTGTTGATTCCTACGCCCCACCCCCAAACTGCTGCTCAGCTCTGGCTGCTGGTGGTGCTGGGGATGGAACCTGGGACCTCAGAGCCTCAGGCGGGAGAGTCTCTTTGCAGAACCACTGTGCTAACCCCCGGCAGCCCCTTGATTGCATTTCCCTTCCCTATCTTGTTTTATGTTTATTTATTTTTCCTTTTGTTACCCTTGCTTTTTTTAATTGTTGTTGTCATTATTATTGTTGTCGTTGTTGGATAGGATAGAGAGAAATGGAGAGAGGAGGGGAAGACAGAGAAGGAGAGAAAAAGACAGACACCTGCAGACCTGCTTCACCGCCTGGGAAGCGACTCCCCTGCAGGTGGGGAGCCGAGGGCTCGAACTGGGATCCTTACGCCGGTCCTTGTGTTTCGTGCCACGTGTGCTTAACCTGCTGTGCTACCGCCGACTCCCTTTATTATTTATTTTTATCAGAGTCCTGCTCTGCTCTGGCTTGATGGCGGTGCGGGGGCTTGAACCTGGGACCTCAGAGGCTCAGACAGGATTGTCTTTCTGCAGAACCATCAAGCTGTCCCCCCTGCCTGAACACCGAACTTGCCTGCCTCAAGTTCCCCGTTTGATCCCCGGCACTGGCTGCCTTTCTGTGCCCTTGTGAGATTCTCTCTCTTTCATGCAATAAATTTTTATTGCTAGTATTATTAGATAGGGCGGAGAGAATGAGAGGGGAGGAGGGGATAGGGAGTGAGACAAGGAGACACTTGCAGCTATGCTCCGCCGCCTATGAGGCCTCCCCCCTGCGGGTGGGGAGCAGGGACTTGAACCCCGGTCCTGAGAGTGGTAATGTGCAGGCAACATAGTGTGAGTCACGCAGGCATGGGAAAAGGGAGAGACAAAGTTGAAAACTTCTGGAGGAAGTGGGAGACAGCATCATGGTTCTGTAAAAAGAATTTCCTTCCTGAGCCCCTAATGCTCATGTTGTAAGACCCAGAACCACTGTCAGCCAGAGCTGAGCAGTGCTCTGATTAAAATAATAATAATAATAAAGCCCAAGGACCAGCATAAGGATCCCGGTTCAAGCCCCTGGTCCCCACCTGCAGGGGGAAAGTTTTGCAAGTGGTGAAGCAGGGCTGCGGGTGTCTGTCTCTCTCCCTCTCTATCACCCTCTTCCTCTTGATTTCTCGCTGTCTCTATCCAGTACATAAATAAAGATAATAAAAAAAAATTACAAAGAAAAAGAATCTTGAATTTTTTTATATATTTTTTTGTAATTTTATTTTCCCTTTTGTTGCCCTTTTTTTAAAATTGTCAATGTAGTTATTATTACTGTTGTTACTGATGTCGTCGTTGTTGGGTAGGACAGAGAGAAATGGAGAGAGGAGGGGAAGACAGAGAGGGGGAGAGAAAGACAGACACCTGCAGACCTGCTTCACCGCCTGGGAAGCGACTCCCCTGCAGGTGGGGAGCCGGGGGCTCGAACCGGGATCCTTACGCCGGTCCCTGCGCTTCGCGCCACCTGCGCTTAACCCGCTGCGCCACCGCCCGACTCCCTTGAATTTTTTTTTTAAATGTCAAATTAAAATAATAAACAGGACCGGGGAAACAGCAGAATAGTTCTGCCAAAGACTCTCTCCTGCCTGGGGCTCTGAGGTCCCAGGTTCGATCCCTAGCACCACCATCAGCCAGAGATGAGCTGGGCTCTGTTTTCTTTCTTTTCCTTCTCTCTCTCTTTCTACCTACCTATCTATCCATCCATCATCTATCTCCTTCATTAGATAAATAATATATTCCTAACATAAAGTCACTCCTGCCTGAAGATCTGAGGTCCCAGGTTCGATCCCCAGCACCACCATCGGCCGGAGCTCAGTAGGGCTCTGGTTTCTTTCTTTCTTTCCTTCCCTCCTTTCTTTCTAACCCATCCATCCATCATCTATCTCCTTTATTAAATAAATAATATATTCCTAAGAAAAAGACTCTCTCCTGCCCGAGGCTCTGAGGTCCCAGGTTCCATCCCCAGCACCACCATCAGCCAGAGCTGAGCAGGGCTCTGGTCTCTGTCTCTCTCTCTCTATCGATCTAATAGTAAAAAAAAAAGAAAAGAAAAGAAAAAAACCAAAATGTAAATATTAAGAATATACGTTATCAGCAGGTGGATGGTTCATTGAGTGAACGCGCTGGGAAACTGACCTCTCTCATCCTGCAAAGTGGCCACAAGGGGTATTTGCTCCCGGTGATACCCAGGGGGAAACTGGGGCAGAGCGCCGGTGCCTCCCCCCTTGTCATTCCTTGGGGGGGAGGGGCGACCTGGGACCCTTGACCTATGACGTCACCGGGACGTTACCACCCACCCCCACCCCCGGGTCCCATCACCTGGACGTAGTCCCCCTAGTTTCCTTCCAGGACAGGGCCACCGGTCCTCGGGTTGGGTTTTTCAATCCAGCCTCTCATTGGCTGCACGTCCCATCAATCCGCTCGCCTCCCGCCCCCACCTCCCAGTTCCCGCTCCTGATTGGCTGGCGCGCCTGTCACTCCACAAAGGTCCGCATTCCTTCCGCCTTTCTCCCGGAGACCGCTGGAGAGGAAGGCGGGACTCAGAGGAGCCCGCCCCCTAGGGCTTCGCTGCCGCCTCTGATTGGCTGTTTCTGGTGCCCGTCGCGACGCCGCCCGCCGATGATTGGCTGGAGGCCCGCCGCTCTGCACGGCGCCGGCTCCGCCCCCGTCGGGTGTTTGTGGTGGGGCTGCGGAGTCGCCGGATCCCGCCGGAAGCGCCAGGACAATGGGGACCCGGGACGATGAGTACGACTACCTATTCAAAGGTGCGAGCGGCGGGGTCCAGGCGGGCCGGGCCGCGGCGGCGAGGCGGCAGGCTTGAGCGGCCGAGGCTACGCGCCAGACCGCCGCGTCCGGGCCGCATCCTGCCCTGCGGGGGCTCTGGGCGCGGCGGCCGCGAGGGCTGAGCCGGGCCGGGCGACGTGCGCCGGAGGCCGGGGCGGGACGGCTGTGAGGAGCGGGGCGGGCGGCCGGGAGAAGCCCCGAGGCCGCGGAGGAGGCGGGCGGGGCCGGGCCGGGGTGGGCGGGGCCTGCCGCGGTGGGCGAAGCCGTTGGAGGCGGGGCTTTCGCGATGGGGCGTGGCCTGCTCACTCAGTGGGCGGGGCTTTCATAAGGGGCGTGGTTTCCTCCATTCATAGACCGGATTGGGTGTGTCGCCCAGGGGGCGTGCCTTCCAGGCGGGGTTGAGTCTGATTGGTAGCCGTGCGTCTGGGGGCGTGGCTTATGGAGGGCGGGGCCGACTGCAGGCATTGGGGTTTCTTATCAATGAACCTGGCCAAGGGGAAGTGGGGGGGTCCTGAATTGGGGTTCAGTCTCAACCCGGTGGGGCGCCAGGGGGTGGCAGGTGTCCGGATGCCCAAGCTGGCTTAGAGGTTCACCGCAGGGATCCTTACTATTATTCATCTTTCTTTCTTTCTTTTCTCTTTCCCCCCCTTTTTTTTTTTTTTAAGATTTTTATTAAGGGGGCCAGATGGTGGTGGCACACCTGGTTAAGTACATAAGTACATGTGTGACCATGCACAAGGCCCCAGGTTCAAGCCCCTGGTCCCCACCTGCAGGGGGAAAGCTTCAGGAGTGGTGAAGCAGGGCTGCAGGTGTCTCCCTCTCTCTACCGCCCTCTCAGTTTCTCTCCGTTCTATCAAAATGAATAGTTTCTTTAAAAAATAAGAAAAGATGTGGTCAGGGAGGTGGCGCAGCGGTAAAGCTTTGGTCTCTCAAGCATGAGGTCCTGAGTTCGATCCCAGGCAGCACATGTGCCAGAGTGATGTCTGGTTCTTTCTCTCTCTCTATCTTTCTCATTAATAAGTAAATAAAATCTTTAAAAAAGTAAGAAAAGGATTTTATTAATAAGAGAGAGAGAGAGGAGGAGGAGAAGGAGGAGGAAGAGAGACAGAAAGAGCCAAAGTGTCATCTGTCTGGTACCTGGGCTGCCTAGAATTGAACTCAGCCTTCCTTTCCTTTCTCTCTCTCTCTCTCTCTTATTTATTTTTTTTGCCTCCAGGGTTATCACTTGGGGATTAAACTTTTTTTTTAAATATTTATTTATTCCCTTTTTGTTGCCCTTGTTGTTTTATTGTTGTGGTTATTGATGTCGTCGTTGTTGCATAGGACAGAGAGAAATGGAGAGAGGAGGGGAAGACAGAGAGGAGGAGAGAAAGACAGACACCTGCAGACCTGCTTCACCGCCTGTGAAGTGACTCCCCTGCAGGTGGGGAGCCGGGGGCTGGAACCCGGATCCTTATGCCGGTCCCTGTGCTTTGCACCACGTGCGCTTAACCCGCTGCGCTACCGCCCGACTCCCTCCATTTCTTTTTAAAGAGGTTTATTTACAGTATGTACACACAGAGAGAATTAGGTTGTCATTCTGGTAGCTACTTGTGGTGCTAGGGATCAAACTCAGGACAGGGTGCTCTCTGTTTTAAACTTTCTCCCCAGTGCTACCTCTCAGGCAGAAAAGTCAATGCTTTTATTAGAGATGCCCGCTTCAAAGGACCTGCCTTTACATTTGAGAGAGAGAGAGAGAGAGAGAGAGCCCGGGTGGTGGCGCACCCTGGCTGAGCACACATATTCCAATGCGCAAGGGCCCAGGTTCAAGCCCCTGGTCCCCACCTGCAAGGGGTAAGCTTTGCAAGTGGTGAAGCAGGGCTTCAGGTGTCTCTCTGTCTCCCTCCCTATCACCGCCTTCCCACTCGATTTCTGGTTGTCTCTGTCCAATAAATAAATAAATAAATAAATAAATAAAGAGGGAGAGAGAGAGAGAGAGAGAATCACGAGTTGGGGATCAAACCAAGAACTTTAGGCATAAAAGTTCATTTCTCTGCCAGCTGAGTTATTTCCCCAGCTGTGTGTGTCGCCCCCCCCCCCCATTTAAACAGAGACACACAGAGCTCCTAAGAGCCCCCATCACCTAATCCCGAAAAAGCCAGAGCCAGCACCTCCCAACCTGCTCCGTAAGGTTCTGCCTCCCAGGCCAGCTGGGGCCTCCTCCTGGGAGTCGGGGGATGCGTCTTTGGGGTCCCCCAGCACCTTGGGAGCAGGGGGCCAGGGGAATCTAGGGACCCCCGGGGCTGTGGGATGTTTGGGGTGGGGGTGACAGGGACATGGGTCCCCTTCTCCCACTGTAGCTGGTGTCCCCCATGGCCACCACCCACCCCCTCCTCCTCCTCTTCCTCCTCTTTTTCTTCCTCCTCCTCCTCCTTCTCTTCCTCCTCCTCCTCCTCCTTCTCTTTCTCCTCCTCCTCCTCCTTCTCTTCCTCCTCCTCCTCCTTCTCTTTCTCCTCCTCTTCCTCTTCCTCTTCTTCCTCCTTGCCTCCTCCTTCTCCTCCTCCGGGTGTCCTCTGGTCACCTGCCACGAGGGGAAAGCTGGCTATTCCCAAGCCTCTGATGTTATAAATAACCTTTGCACGAGGCCTCCCGGCCCGCAGGAAATAACCTTTGGGCTATTTATTTGCCTTGAAGTTTGTTCCCAGAACCGTCACTGGGTCAGGGGCAGCAGGACAGCTGGCGAGGACCAGCCTGTCCGTCCCCCCGCCCCAGGCCCAGGCCCTGTGACCCCGGGCTGTGAGCCAGACCCACAGCTCCCAGGTCCGGTTGTATCCGAGGGCAGCCTTCTGGCTCTCCTCCCTGCTTGCCCCCCGCCGCCGCACCCCTCCACTGCCATCCTCCCCCGCTCTTCTTATTTGATTAATTAGTTAGTGAATGTTTTTATTATTTGGCCTCAGGTTATCACTGGGGCTTGGTAAAAAAAAAAAAAATCATGATCTTGCGTGGTCCTGGAGGTGGTGCAGTGGTAAAGCTTTGGATTTCAAGCGTGAGGTCCCGAGTTCGATCCCCGGCAGCACATGTGCCAGAGTGATGTCTGGTTCTCTCTCTCTCCTCCTAGCTTTCTCGTGAATAAATAAAATCTTAAAATAAAATCATTATCTTTATTGGGTAGAGACAGCCAGAAATCAAGAGGGAAGGGGAGATAGAGAGGGAGAGAGACACCTGCAGCCCTGCTCCGCCACTGGCAAATCTTCCCCCGGCAGGTGGGGAGTGGGGGCTTGAACTCGGGTCCTCGTGCATACTAATTCGTGCTTTCAACCCCATGGACCACCATTGGCATCCCCTTCTTGCCCCCTGAAGTTCCTCCCTGCTTACTTACGGTGCCCAGGGAGAGAGAGAATGAACGAGAGAAGCCAGAGAACACTGGAGTTCCCCCATTCCCAGGGCGCTTCCCATGTGGTGCCCGGCTTTGAACCTGGGCCTCACACATGAAGAAGCCACCAGCACCTCTTCACCTGTGGGAATCGGGGGGTGGGGTGGGACGGCGGCCCAGGAGGGGGTGCTGTGGGGGGGTCCTGATTTCAGTCACCAGGATTGCCCCTGCCAGAGGGAGCCCCCCTACCTGTGGGGGGGGGTGCTGAAGCAGGGCTGCAGGTGTCTTTCTGTCTCCGTCTCCCTCTCCCTCTCCCCCCGCAATTTCTCTCTGTCTCTAAATAAAACATATTTAGAAGGAAAGAAACAAAATAGCGAGTTTAGAGAGGGTGAAGCCCTGGCCCTGTCAGGTTCCCACCCCCACCTCCCCACCCAGCTGGGGACACGGGGTCACCCCTGCCCTGCGGGGTCAAGGCCAACAGTGTCCCCAGGGCTGGGGGGGGCGGGCAGGAGGGGGACCCCCACGTGCTGTTTATCTCCCTCCCCTCCCCTGGGGACGAACTGTTGATCGGACCTAATCAGGCGTTGTGGGTCACGGGCCACATTCCCAGCATGCCTGGGGATCCCAAGGGAAGCACCCCCCCCAGTCTCTCCTCTGATGTGTCCCCCAGGGCTACCCAGGCCGGCCTGCATTCCTGCCAGGTGGCTCCCCGGAAGCCCCAGCCTGGCACCTGAGCGCTCTGTTCTCACGCAGGACGTGGAGATTGTGGGTGGAGTCCCCCAGGGCCAGGAGGACAGCTCCCTGGAGACGGCACCTGCCCTGCTGACACGCTTACACGTGTGTGTGTGTGTGTGTGTGTGTGTGTGTGTGTGTGTCTCATGGTCCAGGCCCTGGCACCACATAGAAGGTGCTGCAGCATTTGGGGAAGCTCGAGGGTTGTGTCGTCTTGTGTTTTGTTTTTGTTTTTAATCTTTGAAAAAAAAATTTTTTTAATCTTTATTTATTACATTAATTTTTTCAAAAAAAATTTTTTAATCTGTATTTATTATCCAGAAATTGCGAGGGAAGAAAGTGACAGATGGGGAGAGAGACAGAGAGACACCTGCAGCCCTGCTTCACCACTTATGAAGCTTTCCCCCCTACAGGTGGGGACTGGGGGCTCGAACCCGGGCCCTTGTGGAACCTGGGTTCTTGCGCACTGTATCATGTGCGCTCAACTAGGTGCGCCACCACCTGGCCCCTTTTTAGATTTTTTAAAATTTATTTATTTTCCCTTTTGTTGTCCTTGTGTTTTTTTGTTAATATTTTATTTATTTATTAATGAGAGGGATAGGAAGAGAGAAAGAACCAGACATCACTCTGGTCCATGTGCTACCAGGGATTGAACTCGGGACCTCATATTTGAGAATCCAACACTTTATCCACTGCGCCACCTCCTGGACCACTTGTTTTTTATTGTTGTAGTTATTGTTGTTATTGATGTCGCTGTTGTTGGATAGGACAGAGAGAAATGGAGAGAGGAGGGGAAGACAGAAAGGGGGAGAGAAAGACAGACACCTGCAGACCTGCTTCACCGCCTGTGAAGCGACTCCCCTGCAGGTGGGGAGCCGGGGCCACGAACTAGGCTCCTTCTGCCAGTTTTGTGCTTTGCGGCACGTGCGATTAACCCTCTGCGCTACCGCCTGACTCACATGTTCTTGTTTTTCTCTTTGTAACACACATGCAATCACACGCACACACACACACACACACACACACACACTTCACACTCCCCCCCGCCCCAGCCCTGCTCAGCTCTGGCTGGTGGTGATGCTGGGGATTGAACCTGAGACTTCAGAGCCTCAGGCAGGAGAGTCTCTTTGCAGAACCTCTGTGCTGGCTCCCCAGCCCTGTATCTTTTTTAAAAATATTTATTTATTTATTTATTCCCTTTTGTTGCCCTTGTTTTATTGTTATAGTATTATTGTTAGTTATTGATGTCCTTGTTGGATAGGACAGAGAGACATGGAGAGAGGAGGGGAAGACAGAGAGGGGGAGAGAAAGACAGACACCTGCAGACCTGCTCCACCGCCTGTGAAGCGACTCCCCTGCTGGTGGGGAGCCGGGGGCTGGAACTGGGATCTTTATGCCGGTCCTTGCACTTTGCACCATGTGCGCTTAACCCGCTGTGCTACCGCCCGACTCCCAGCCCTGTATCTCTTTTCTGTCTGTCTCTGTCTGTCTGTCTCTCTCTGGCAGGCAAGGTTATCATCGGGGCCTGTCACCCGCACGACGTCTCTAGATAGATGATGAGAGAGACGAGAGACTCCCAGCACCGCTCTCCTTGCTCATGAAGAATTGGGGGAGGGGGGCACGTGGTGGCAGAGGGCTCGAACCCGCGTCCTCATGAGTGCAGGAAACTGCACTCCGTCCGCTGAGCTATTTTCCACCTGTCACCTTTTCTCTGCTTTTTGGTCCTTAACTGGGGCTGAGTCAGGTTTTTTTGTTTGTTTGTTTGTTTGTTTTTAACTTTCCAGCTAGAAGGAGAGAGGGAAAGAGAGGTTGCATCCCAGTGTCAGTGAAATCATGTGTGTGGAAGGCCCCAGATCGCCCCCCCCCACACACAAATGAGACTGTCCTCCAGTGCCAATCCAGACAGGCTTCCTGGAGGAGAACCAGTCCCACTGACTACCGGCGGCCCTCACTCTGAATTGTTTCCCAAGGACCTAGGCCTTTCAGGCTCTGCCAGCTTCGGGCTTTTGCTGTTCTGCCAGCCCAGGGCTGGTTTGGGGGGTGGAGTGGGGGGGGCAGGGGGGTACTGTTGGCCACCACCCCGTCCTCAATGGCCCTTTGTCACCCTGAGACAAACGAAGCCTTTGTGCAGGGCCGCCTCTGCCAGGTGGTCCTCCACCCTGCCCGGGTCTCAGCTGAGCTCATCCTGGGGTCCTGGGGGAGGGGAAGTTGGAGGGGGGCGACTGACAGCTCTGGGAGGATTGTCCCCAACTCTTGAACTGGAAGGGTGAGGTGACAGGGACTCAGGAAGCGAAACCTTCCGGGGCTGATGTC
This sequence comes from Erinaceus europaeus, assembly GCF_950295315.1. Lineage (NCBI taxonomy): Eukaryota > Metazoa > Chordata > Mammalia > Eulipotyphla > Erinaceidae > Erinaceus > Erinaceus europaeus. The sequence continues at coordinate 2,881,140 of NC_080184.1, forward strand.
CCAGATCTGGGCCAGAAGGGGGTGAGGGGTGGGGAGCGGGGGTAGAGGGATAGATGTAGGGGCCGGCACACGTGGGGGGGTGGCCACCGTGTCACTGGGAGACATCGGCCCCTGGCCTCATGGGTCGGGAGGGAGTGGCAGGTGGTCCCGGAGCGCTGGGTTTTGAGGGCTGCCTAGGAGTTCGCCAGCCTCCTCTGGGGGTCAGGGTGCCCCAGGGTGGTGGCGGGGGGAGGCTGGGCCTAGACACCCCCCCCATGGCTCAGTTCCAGGCTGCTGATCATGGCTGGGGGTGGGGTGGGGTGGGGTGCCCCGTCTTCTAGTACAACCTTCGATCTGATGAAAATAAACCTTTCTTTCAGGGGGGTGAGCGGCAGGTAGTGGTACAGCCGCTTGAACGTTTGTTACAAATGCACAAGGTCGAGCCCCCCCCCCCCCCCCGCTCCCCACCTGCAGGGGAGTCGCTTCCCAGGCGGTGAAGCAGGTCTGCAGGTGTCTGTCTTTCTCTCCCCCTCTCTGTCTTCCCCTCCTCTCTCCATTTCTCTCTGTCCTGGCCAACAACGAACGACATCAATAACTACAACAACAAAACAACAAGGGCAACCAAAGGGAACAAATAGATAAATAGATAAATAAATAAATAAAATATTTTAAAAAAACAACAAATGCACGAGGACCCGGGTTTAGAAAAAATAAGTAGGATTTCTTTTTTTTTCCCCATAAAATCTTTGTTAGCTTTATTTACTGATAAAGACAGGCAGAAATCAAGAGGAGGGGGGAGACGAAGAGGGAGAGAGACAGAGAGACACCTGCAGCCCCGCTTCACCACTCGGGAAGCTGTCCCCCTGCAGGTGGGGAGCGGGGACTCGAACCTGGGTCCTAGCGCACTGTAATGTGTGAACTTAGGTAGGAGCAACATCACCTGGCCCCAGAGATTTCTTTTCTTCTTATTTTTTAAAAATCTTTATTTACTGGATAGAGACAGCCAGAAATTGAGAGAGGAGGGGGAGATAGAGAGGCAGAGAGACAGAGAGACACCTGCAGCCCTGCTCCACCAATTGTGAAGTTTCCTCCCTGCAGGTGGGGACCAGGGGCTCGAACCTGGGTCTTTGTGCATTATAACATGTGTGCTCAACCAGGTGCGCCACCACCCGGTCCTGAGGGGGTAGAGGAGAGACAGAGACACCAGAGACCTGCTCAGCATTGCCTGATGGTGGTGCTGGGGGTGGAACCTGGGACGACCTCAGAGCCTCAGGCAGGAGAGAGTCACTTTGCAGAACCACCCTGCTGCCTCCCCAGCCCAAGACTTACATTTTATCTGCTGGGGAGGTGGAGGGGCTGCCTCTACTCCCTCCCCCCCAAAAAAAAATTGTGGACAGGTTGGGAGCTCACTGCCGCCTGTGGCAGCCAGGCGGAGAACAGCCCGCTGGTGCAGACTGGGGGGATCCCAGGAGGCCAGGAGGAGATGGCTGGAGGCCTCCCTGGGCGAGGGCTCAGCCTGTTAGAGCATAGGGCTTACACGCCTGAGACTCCGAGGCCCCGGGTTCCATCCCCAGCTCCACCATCAGCTGGAGCCGAGCAGGACTCAGACCACTTTCCCTCAGTGGCAGCCTAGAGATACAATGGAATACTACTCAGCTGTTAAAAATGGTGACTCCTCCTTCTTCCCCCCATCTTGGATGGAGCTTGAAGGAATCCTGTGAAGTGAGATCAGCCAGAAACAGAAGGATGAAGATGGGTGATCCCACTCATAGACAGAAGCTAAAAACAAGATCAGAAGGAGAAAACAGTGAGCAGAACTTGCACTGGAGCTGGTGTCTTGCACCAAAGTCAAAGACTCTGGGGTGGGGGGGGGCTGGGGTCAGGTCCTGGATCATGATGGCAGAGGAGGACAGAGTGGGGGTGGGATTGTTACGTGGAAAACTGAGAAATGTTAGGCATGTACAAGCATTAATCCCCCAATAAAGAAATTAAAAAAAAAAAAGAGTCAGGGGTCGGGCGGTGGCGCAGCGGGTTAAGCGCATGTGGCGCAAAGCGCAAGGACCGGCGTAAGGATCCCGGTTCGGGCCCCCGGCTCCCCACCTGCAGGGAGTCGCCTCACAGGCGGTGAAGCAGGTCTGCAGGTGTCTGTCTTTCTCTCCTCCACTCTGTCTTCCCCTCCTCTCTCCATTTCTCTCTGTCCTAGCCAACAACAACAGCTATGACAACGATAACTACAACAAGGGCAACAAAATGGGAAAAATGGCCTCCAGGAGCAGTGGATTTGTAGTGCTGGCACCGATCCCCAGTGATAACCTTGGAGATAAAAAAAAAAAAAAGTAAATAAAAAGTATATCATGGTGGTCCTGGAGGCAGTGCAGTAGATAAAGCATCGGACTCTCAAGCATGAAGTCCTGAGTTTAATCGCCGGCAGCACATGTACCAGGGTGATGCCTGGTTCTTTCTCTCTCCTCCTATGTTTCTCAATAAATAAATAAAATCTTTAAAAAAAAAAAAAGTATATCAGGAGTGGGACTGTAGCGCAGCAGGTTAAGCGCAGGTGGCGCAAAGCGCAAGGACCGGCATAAGGATCCCAGTTCGAGCCCCCGGCTCCCCACCTGCAGGGGAGTCACTTCCCAGGCGGTGAAGCAGGTCTGCAGGTGTCTGTCTTTCTCTCCCCCTCTCTGTCTTCCCCTCCTCTCTCCATTTCTCTCTGTTCTGTCCAACAATGACATCAATAACTACAACAATAAAACAAGTGCAACAAAAGGAAATAAGTAAATATATAAAAAATATATATTTAAAAAATTAGTGTTAAAAATATATCATAAGATAGAATATTTAAAATATTCATTCATGGGAGTCAGGCTGTAGTACAGCAGGTTAAGTGCAGGTGGCGCAAAGCACAAGGACCGGCTAAGGATCCCAGTTCGAGCCCCCGGCTCCCCACCTGCAGGGGAGTCGCTTCCCAGGCAGTGAAGCAGGTCTGCAGGTGTCTGTCTTTCTCTCCCCCTCTCTGTCTTCCCCTCCTCTCTCCATTTCTCTCTGTCCTATCCAACAACAACAACATCAATAACTACAACAATAAAAAACAACAAGGGCACCGAAAGGGAATAAATAAATAAATATTAAAAAAAAAAAAAAGAATAAGGAAAGAAAAAAAAAAATCATTCATGGGCAGGGAGGAGACAGCACGCTGATTCTGCAAACAGATTCTCCTGCCTGGGGCTCCCAGGTCCCAAGTTCAGTCCCCACCACCACGGTCAGTCAGACCTTAGCAGGGCTCTGGGGTCTCTGTGTGTCTGTGTGTGTTCTCTCTCTCTCTGGTACACTGTGAGCAGAGAGGGGCCGTAATTCTTCGGGACACCCAGTGCCATGGTAGGAATGGATGCGGGTGTTGGACGTAGGCAGCACCCCCTCCTCACCGTGTCCCCCTGTCTGTCTGCCCGCCACCCCCCCAGTGGTGCTGATCGGGGACTCAGGCGTGGGCAAGAGCAACCTCCTGTCCCGCTTCACCCGCAACGAGTTCAACTTAGAGAGCAAGAGCACCATCGGCGTGGAGTTCGCCACCCGCAGCATCCAGGTGGACGGCAAGACCATCAAGGCGCAGATATGGGACACGGCCGGCCAGGAGCGCTACCGGGCCATCACCTCGGCGTGAGCTGCGGGGCGGGGCGGGGCGGGGCGGGTGGTGGGCCAGCCCTGGGCAGGAGAGGGGGCTGGCATCCTTCCATCCTGCCTTTCTCCCCTCCTTCCTTCCTTCCTTCCTTCCTTCCTTCCTTCCTTCCTTCCTTCCTTCCTTCCTTCCTGTTTCTTTTCAACTTCAGTGGGAAAGAGGGTGTGTAATTTGCCACGCACAGGGCCCCGGGTTCGAGTGGCGTCACTGGATCTTGTACTGTCCTCCTATTTACTTCTGCTTGTATTGTTTTCAGTAAAGACACATTGAGAGGGAGGGGGAGGGCGGGGGAGACAGTAGTCATGCAGAAAACTTTCAGTCTCTCCTGCCTGAGGCTCTGAGGCTCTGAGGCTCCAGATTCCATCCCCAGCACCACCATCAGCCAGAGCTCAGCAGGGCTGTGGTATCTATCTGTCTGTCTGTCTGTCTGTCTACCTATCTGTCTGTCTGTCTGTCTATCTTATCTATCATTTATCTATCTGTCATATCTATCATTTATCTGTCTTATCTATCATTTATCTATCTATTGTCTGTCTTATCTATCATCTTATCTATCTGTCTTACCTATCTATCATCTATCTGTTTTATCTATCATATATCTGTCTTATCTGTCTATTGTCTATCTTACCTATTTATCATTTATCTTATCATCTATCTGTCTTAACCTATCTATCTCATTAGAATAAATAAATATATTAAAATCAAACTTCTTTATAAAAAAAGAAAAAGAAAAGGGGGGAGTAGGAGATAAAGGGGAGAGACAGGGACACCTGTAGTCCAGCTTCACCAGGTGGGACCAGGGGCCTTGAACTCAGGTCCTTTGCATGGTGATGTTTGTATCCCATTATTCTGCTTCTATTCTGTCCTGTCCTGTTCTACTCCTGACCCTGTTCCATCCTAATTGTATTGTTTTATATTCTGTTCTGTTCTATTCTATTCTTTTTTTAAAAAAATATTTATGTACTTAAATTCATTCCCTTTTGTTGCCTTTGTTGTTTTATTATTGTTGTTTTTGCTGTTGTTGTCGTTGGATAGGACAGAGAGAAATGGAGAGAGGAGGGGAAGACAGAGAGGGGGAGAGAAAGACAGACACCTGCAGACCTGCTTCACCGCCTGTGAAGCGACTCCCCTGCAGGTGGGGAGCCGGGGGCTCAAACTGGTATCCTGAGGCCTGTCCTTGGTTTTGCACCATGTGTGCTTAACCTGCTGTGCTACCGCCCAACTCCCCTATTCTGTTCTGTTCTGTTCTATTCCGTTCTATTCTATTATTTTTTAAAAAATATTTATTCCCTTTTGTTGCCCTTGTTTTATTGTTGTAGTTATTATTGCTGTCGTTGTTGCTGGATAGGACAGAGAGAAATGAAGAGAGGAGGGAAAGAGAGAGAGGGGAGAGAAAGACAGACACCTGCAGACCTGCTTCACTGCTTGTGAAGCGACTCCCCTGCAGGTGGGGAGCCGGGGGCTCGGACTGGGATCCTTGTGCTTTGTGCCATGTGCCCTTAACCCACTATTCTACTGCCTGACTATTCTGTTCTATTCTATTCTATTCTATTCTATTCTATTCTATTCTATTCTATTCTATTCTATTCTATTCTATTCTATTCTATTCTGTTCTGTTCTGTTCTGTTCTGTTCTACTCTACTCTGTTCTATTTGCTCTATTCTATTCTATTCTATTCTACTCTACTCTACTCTGTTTGTTCTGTTCTACTCTATTCTGTTCTATTCTATTCTACTCTACTCTATTCTATTCTATTTGTTTTGTTCTGTTCTGTTCTACTCTATTCTGTTCTATTCTATTCTGTTTGTTCTGTTCTACTCTATTCTATTCTATTCGTTCTGTTCTTCTCTATTCTATTCTATTCTACTCTGTTCTATTCTATTCTATTCTATTCTGTTTGTTCTATTCTATTCTATTCTACTCTAATCTATTCTATTCTATTCTGTTCTATTCTATTTGTTCTGTTCTGTTCTATTCTATTCTATTCTATTCTATTCTATTCTATTCTGTTTGTTCTGTTCTGTTCTGTTCTACTCTATTCTATTCATTCTGTTCTGTTCTTCTCTATTCTATTCTACTCTGTTCTACTCTACTCTACTCTACTCTACTCTGTTCTATTCTATTCTATTCGTTCTGTTCTTCTCTATTCTATTCTACTCTACCCTATTCTATTCTATTCTGTTCTGTTCTGTTCTATTCTATTTGTCCTGTTCTGTTCTGTTCTATTCTATTCTATTCTATTCTATTCTATTCTATTCTATTCTGTTTGTTCTGTTCTGTTCTACTCTATTCTATTCTATTCTATTCTATTCTACTCTGTTCTATTCTATTCATTCTGTTCTGTTCTTCTCTATTCTATTCTATTCTATTCTACTCTGTTCTATTCTATTCTATTTGTTCTGTTCTGTTCTATTCTATTCTATTCTATTCTATTCATTCTGTTCTGTTCTATTCTGTTTGTTTTGTTCTGTTTTACTCTATTCTATTCTACTCTGTTCTATTCTATTCTATTCATTCTGTTCTGTTCTTCTCTATTCTATTCTATTCTACTCTGTTCTATTCTATTCTGTTCTATTCTATTTCATCCTGTCCCATCCTATCTTTTTTCTTCCTTTTTTAAAATATTTATTTTATTTATTTATTCCCTTTTGTTGCCCTTGTTGTTTTATTGTTGTAGTTATTATTGTTGTTGTCATTGTTGGATAGGACAGAGAGAAATGGAGAGAGGAAGGGAAGACAGAGAGGAGGAGAGAAAGATAGACACCTGCAGACCTGCTTCACCGCCTGGGAAGCGACTCCCCTGCAGGTGGGGAGCCGGGGTTCGAACCGGGATCCTTATGCCGGTCCTTGTGCTTTGCGCCACCTGTGCTTAACCCGCTGTGCTACAGCCCGACTCCCGTCCCATCCTATCTTATCCTCTTCTGTTTTTATTCTCTGTCCTATTCTTTTACCCCCATCCTTACTCCTGGCCTGTCCTGTGCTGTCCTCCAGGTGTATGTGGTACCAGGTGCAGCACCGCCCGGCCCCTCGTATTTGAGTGCTGTCTCTGTCTCTCCGTCTCTGTCTCTCCTTGCTTCTGTCCCTCTCTCCCTCCCTCCACCAGGCGGGCACCCTACCCTGTGAGCAGAGTATCTGGGGAGAGTGTCTCCAGCCCCCAGAGGTGGCACTCGGGCTGCTAGGCCCCGCCCCTGCCCCGTCGGCCGTGGCTCAGGGACGCCCCCTCTCCCCCTCTCCCCGCCCCGTGGCGGCCGCAGGTACTACCGCGGGGCGGTGGGCGCGCTGCTGGTCTACGACATCGCCAAGCACCTGACCTACGAGAACGTGGAGCGCTGGCTGAAGGAGCTGCGCGACCACGCCGACAGCAACATCGTCATCATGCTCGTGGGCAACAAGAGCGACCTGCGCCACCTGCGCGCCGTGCCCACCGACGAGGCCCGCGCCTTCGCGGGTGAGGGGCTTCCCGGAGACCCCCGAGGGAGAGCGGGAGACGGGAAGAGACAGGGGGACGGGGAGAGACAGGGGGACAGGGAGAGACGGGATGGGGAGAGACAGGGGGACAGGGAGAGACAGGGGGACGGGGAGAGACAGGGGGACGGGGAGGGGGAGAGAGGGAGACAGGGGAGAGATGGGGGAGAGAGGGAGATGGGGGGAGAGGGGGACGGGAGAGGGAGAGACAGGAGGGGGAGAGAGGGAGACGGAGAGACAGGGAGGGGGAAAGGGGGAGACGGGAGAGACAGAGGGGAGGGGAGGGGAAGGGGAGATAGTGGGGAGGGGGAAAGAGAAGGGATAAGGAGGAGGGGGGAGACGGGAGGGGAGAGATGGGGAGAGAAGGGGAAGGGGGGAGGGAGAGAGAGGGGAGGGGAGAGAGAGCTTGATCTCCAAGGGAGCCCCCAGGTCAGCTCCCTTGTCAAACCGGATAAGGGCAGTGTTTGTTTTTTTTTCCTCTTTCTCTCTCTCTGTCTCTCTCTCTCTCTCTGTCTCTGTCTCTGTTCCAGAAAAGAACAGCCTGTCTTTCATTGAGACCTCCGCCCTGGATTCCACCAACGTGGAGGAAGCCTTCAAGAACATTCTCACAGGTGACCCTGAGGGCTCGTCCGGGCCATGGGCAGGACCCCCAGCCCTGAATCCGAGTCCTTTAAGGGGCTGATCAGGTCAGGCAACACAGGCGTTAAGCCCTAGCACCACACGGGAGAACCACTTCACCAGGGGAAGCTCACAGGTGTGGCGTCTCCCTCTCTATATATGACACACATACACACACACACACAAATTATATTTATGTCCCCTCTCCCAGCTAAATATCAGCTCTGGAGACCTAATTCCACAGGGTCTTCCTTCCCTGGGATCTCCCCCCCAGGAGTGACCCCATTTTGTGGGGTACACAGGCCTTCATTCCCTGGGATCTTGGGGTGTCTCTGATCTTGGGGTTCGTCCAAGTGGCAGGGTCATTTAGAAATGGGGGGACACAGGGCTCAGTGCCAGGGGCTCAGCCCTGCCTAGCAGGGTGACCCCATTTGGAGGCACACTCACCCCGGCCCCCTGCCCTCCCCCCCCCCCCACAGAAATCTACCGTATCGTGTCCCAGAAGCAGATCGCGGACAGGGCCGCCCACGACGAGTCCCCGGGAAACAACGTGGTGGACATCAGCGTGCCTCCCACCAGCGACGGACAGAAACCCACCAAGCTGCAGTGCTGTCAAAGCCTGTGACGGCCCGCACCCCGGAACCCCCCAGCCCTCCGGGCCGTGCCGCCCTCCCTTCCCCTCCCCAACCCCCCACATCACCAGAGGGGGAACCACGCTCCCCTCACCGGCCCACGCCACCTTGGCAGAACTCCTGGGGAAACCCCACAGCCGCACTGAAGCCCCCCCCAACCCTCCAGCCCCCCCAACCAGGACTCCCCAACAAACACAGCCCAGAGGCAGGGCGCCCCAGGAGGGGGCACCAGACAGGCCAGGAGACACCCCCTCCCAAACCCACCTGTGTCTCCGTGGCCCCCTCCTCCCTCTGCACGCAGCGCGCTATCCCCCCACCCCACCCCACCCCTAACCTGGCCCCCTCCCAAGGCGCCTGTCCGCCAAGCAATATCTCCAAGTTTTGTATATACGGAGCCTCTTCTCGTAACCTCTCTCGGTCTCTTTTTGGGTCCTTGGGAAAAATCAGAAACACTCAAGGTTCTTTATACACGTGGTCAGACTGCACACAAACACACCTATCCCTTCCTGCCTTACTCCCTTCCTCCTCTTCTACCCCAGGGGGGGACCCCTGTTTATCTGTCACCCACCCCATCCTGACTGTGCCCCTCGGGTCCTGAAATGTAGAATTGATTTCCTGGACAGGAACCTGCCGCCTTCTGCCTCTTGTGATTATCTTCCTGCCTGTTCCACTGTCAGATATCCTGATCCCCCCCGACACACACACGCACACACACACACACTCACAGTCCCCCACTTTCTCAAGATGGGGAGGCCTGGTGTGAAACCCACAGCCCCAAGGAGATTCCCCCAGGGAGCTGGACTTTCTGAGTTGTCCCCCTCTGGCCAAGAGAGAATTCCTGTGAGTGTGTGTTCATCTCCCTGGTGGTGGGGGAGACTCAGGAGGGAGTTCCCTCCTTCCCAGGACATGCACCCCATTTCCTGGGGCTCCCCTGGGTGATTTTTTTCAAAGAGAGATTGGTCAGGTGGTGGTGGGGGGTAGACAGCATAATGGTTCTGCAAAGAGACGCTCCTGCCTGAGGCTCTGAAGTCCCAGGTTTAGTCCCCTGCCCCACCATCAGCCAGTGCTGAGCAGAGCTCTGGTGTTTCTCTCTGTATCTTTCTCTACATCTCTCTCAAAAATAAATAAAATACTTTAAGGGGGGGAGGCGGTAGTGCAGCAGGTTAAGCTTTAAGCTTCCTATCCAATTTTGAAGAGAGAGAGAGGAGAGATACCACAGCATCGCTACTGTTGGTGGAGCCTTCCCTGCCCTCACACAGTGCTCCCTGGTGGTACCACGCTGGAGGGCTTGAACCCCGGTCCTCAGGATTTGCTCCACTGGATGAACCATCTCCTGACTGACTAATCACTTAATAAAGTCCCTTGACTAAGGAATCACTTACTATTTTTACTAGAGCACTGCTCAGCACTGGCTGATGGTGGTGGAGGGCATTGAACCTGGGACTTTTGAAGTCTCAAGCATGACAGTCTTGTTTGCAGAACCCCGTCATGCCATCTCCCTGCCCACAGAGTCCTGCTCAGCTCCACTGGATGGTGGTGCTGCTGGGGATTGAACCCAGGGACCTTTAGTGCCTCAAACAGGAGTCTTTCTGTAAAACCATTATATCGTCTCCCCAACCCCCTGGTCTCTTAATTTTTTTTTTTGCTTTTTTTTTTTTGATATTTTAATTTTTTTCCCCCTCCAGGGTTATTGCTGGGGCTCGGTGCCTGCACCATGAATCCACTGCTCCTGGAGACCATTTTTCCCATTTTTTGTTGCCCTTGTTGTCATTATTATTACTGTTCTTGTTGTTGGATAGGACAGAGAAATGGAGAGAGGAGGGGAAGACAGAGACAGGGGGAGAAAGACACCTGCAGACCTGCTTCACCACCTGTGAAGCGACTCCCTTGCAGGTGGGGAGCCGGGGGCTGGAACCGGGATCCTTACGCCGGTCCTTGCGCTTTGCGCCACCTGCGCTTAGCCTGCTGCGCTACCGCCCGACCCCCCCCTTTTAAGTTTTTATTTTTTACTTTTTAAAATATCCATTCCCTTCCCTTGCTTTTTTTTTTTTTTAACATTTTATTTATTTATTAATGAGAAACATAGGAAGAGAGAGAAAGAGCCAGACATCATTCTGGTCCATGTGCTGCTGGAGATTGAACTCAGGACCTCATGCTTGAGAGTCCAGTGTTTTGTCCACTGCGCCACCTCCCGGGCCACGCCCTTGCTGTTTTTTTATTGTTGTAGTTCTTATTGATGTCGTTGGATAGGACAGAGAGAAATGGAGAGAGGAGGGGAAGACAGAGAGGGCGAGAGAAAGACAGACACCTGCAGACCTGCTTCACCACCTGGGAAGCGACTCCCCTGCAGGTGGGGATCCTCAACGCCACTCCCCGCTTACTATTTTTTAACAGAGCCCTTGCTCAGCTCTGGCTGATGGTGAAGCTGGGAATTGAATCTGGGATCTCAGAGCCTCAGGCATACTCAGATACTCTGCATCACCACTATGCTCTCTGCCTAGCCCAATCTTGAATCATATTTATGAGAATTGAGTGAGAGTGGGAAGCAGAGCCCCCCTTCTGCAATATGTGATGCTGGGGCTTGAACTCGAGACCTCATGCTTGAGAGCCTGATGGTGTATCTACTGTGCCCCCGCCGAGCCCTGTTTTAATTATTCGCAAGACAGAGGACCAGAGCATCATGGGAGCCGGGCAGTAGCACACCAAGTTAGGCACACAAAGTACGAACCAGTATCCCCACACAAGGATCCAGGTTCAAGCCCCCGGCTCCCCACCTGCAGGGGAGCCGCTTCCCAGGCGGTGAAGCAGGTCTGCAGGTGTCTGTCTTTCTCTCCCCCTCTCTGTCTCCCCCTCCTCTCTCCATTTCTCTCTGTCCTATCCAACAACGACATCAATAACAAGAGTAACCACAACAATAAAACAACAAGGGCAACAAAAGGGAATAAATAAGGACTTAAACAAATAAAATGCAAAGCTGCTTCTGCTCGCCTCGGTAACCCAGAGCAGCTTCTAGCTTTCGGCCTGGAGCAGAGCACGGATCCTAAATACCCCGGGAAAATCGCCGTGTCCCGTTGACAAATTGGACACGTTGCCCGAACTGCAAGTCAGATAAGACGCTTTGCCGATTGATCATTGGAAGGACTTGTGTCTTTTAACACAGAAGACTCAGGCTTTGAGCATTTTTAAGCATCGTGAGTCTCCTAGTTTGGATTTGTCTTTCTTAACACAGCTTCTGGGAAAAAAAAATAAATGAAGATGAAAAACTGATTCTAGAAAGAAAGGAAAATAGAGGTTAGCGACAACACTAGGGAATTTAACTATTTGAGCTGATGGCTGGGTGTGTGTGTGAGAGAGGTGGAGAATATAGGAGGAAATTTTTTATTATACTTTTTTTTTTCTCCAGGGTTATTGCTGGGCTCGGTGCCTGCACCTTGAATCCACCGCTCCTGGAAGCCATTTTTTCCCATTGTTGGCCTTGTTGTTGTAGCCTCGTTGTGGTTATTATTGCCATTGTTGATGTTGTCATTGTTGCTGGATAGGACAGAGAGAAATGGAGAGAGGAGGGGAAGACAGAGAGGGGAGAGAAAGACATAGACACCTGCAGACCTGCTTCACTGCTTGTGAAGCGACCTCCTTGCAGGTGGGGAGCCGGGGGCTCAAACCGGGATCCTTACGCGGGTCCTTGAGCTTCACGCCAACTGCACTTAACCCGCTGCGCTACTGCCCAGCCCCCTCCTGTTATTTGAAAAAATAAATAAACATTTTTATTATCTCTTTATTTGATAGACACAGTCAGAAATTGAGAGGGTATGGGAGAGAGGGAGAGAGACAGACAGACACCTGCAGCCCTGCATCACCACTTACAAAGTTTTCCCCCTGCGGGGGGACCGGGGCCTCGAACCTGGGTCCTTGCACACAGTAATGTGTGCTCAACCAGGTGCACCAACACCTGGCCCCTTAAAATTTTTTTTTTTAATTAATTTGCTAGAGACAGCCAGGTATCAAGAGGGATGTGAGAGATAGAGCGACAGAGACACCTGCAGCCCCACTTCACCACTCATGAAGCTTTCCCCATGCAGGTGGGGACCAGGGGCTTGAACCCGGGTCCTTGTGCATGATAAACAGGTGAGTCACCGCCTACTCCTGGGAAGACTTTCTCTGTGGTCAATTCAGTCGCTATCTTTTTATATTTCAGAAAAGGTTTAAGAGGGGTGGGAGGAAGACAGAACCGTAGCATCACTCTGGCACATGCCATACAGAGGATGGAACTTGGGACCTCGTGGGGCCCGGTGGTGGCGCACCTGGTTGAGCGCACATGTTATAATGGGCAAGGACCTGGGTTCAAGTCCCCAGTCTCCACCTGCAGGGGGAAAGCTTTGCGTGTGGTGAAGCAGGGCTGCAGGTGTCTCTCTTCCTCTCTATCTCCCCTTTCCTTCTTGATTTCTGGTTGTCTCTATCAAATAAATAAAGATTTTCTTTAAAAAGAAATAAATGAAAAAAATAATTCTAAAAACAGAAAGCTGGGCTTGAGAATCCAGTGCTGGAGTCACAGTGCCCCCTTGTGGGACAAATATTAATTTCTCTGTACTCCCACTCTGTTTCTATTTTATTATTATTTTATTCTTTGTATTCTCTTTATTTGTTTATTGGCTAGAGACAGCCAGAAATTGAGAGGGAAGGGGGTTGATAGAGAGGGAGAGAGACAGAGACACCTGCAGACCTGCTTAACCACTTGTGAAGCTTCCCCTGTAGGTGGGGATATTTCTCTTTTTCATATATATATATATATATATATATATATAATATTTTTAATATATATGTATTTCCTTTTGTATCCCTTGTTTTATTGTTATAGTTATTACTGTTGTTGTTATGGATGTCGTCGTTGTTGGACAGCACAGAGAGAAATGGAGAGAGGAGGGGAAGACAGAGAGGGGAAGAGAAAGACAGACACCTGCAGACCTGCTTCACCGCCTGGGAAGCGACTCCCCTGCAGGTGGGGAGCCGGGGGCTCGAACCAGGATCCTTACGCCGGTCCTTGTGCTTCGCGCCATGTGCGCTTAACCCGCCGTGCTACTGCCTGACTCCCTCTTTCATTTATTTTTAAAATTTTGTTATTTTTTAGATATTTTATTTATTATTGATAAAAAGAGAAATTGAGAGGAGAGAGAAATAAAATCCACAAGCAAGTACTCCCCAGGGGGAGCTAGGGACAGGATATAGATGAAAACAAATAGTTCTGCCCACATGCATCTGGATCCAGGGAGTGAGACCAGGCCGACTGTAAAACAGTAATAATGGCGGTGGCCACGCGGGGGCGTACCCGGTTAAGCACAGCACATAGTACTAAGCTCAGAGATCCTGGTTCGAGCCCCCGGCTCCCCACCTGCAGGGGGGTCGCTTCCCAGGTGGTGAAGCAGGTCTGCAGGTGTCTGTCTTTCTCTCCCCCTCTCTGTCTTCCTCCTCTCTCCATTTCTCTCTGTCCTATCCAACAACGACAACATCATTAACAACAACTATAATAATGACTACAACAACAGTAAACAATAAGGGCAACAAAAGGGAATTAGTAAATATTTTTTAAATTCTTTAAAAAATAACAAAGAGGCCAGGACAACTCGTGGGGCTCTCTAGCATATGGTGGTTAGTTTGATCCTTGGCGATGCATTTGCCAGAAAGATACTGTTTCTCTCTTTTCCCCCTCCTCTCTCATCAATTGGTCAATCCAGCTAGGGCTGGGGGAGACAGAATAACGGTTCTGCAAAAAGACTTTCTTGCCTGAGGCTCTGAGGTACCGGGTTCAATCCCCAGTACCACCATCAGCCACCTGCAGGGGAGTCGATTCACAGGCAGTGAAGCAGGTCTGCAAGTGTCTGTCTTTCTCTCCCCCTCTCTGTCTTCTCCTCCTCTCTCCATTTCTTTCTATCCTATCCAACAACGATAACATCAATAACTATAACAGTAAAACAATAAGGGCAACAAAAGGGAATAAATAAATATTAAAAAAAATTTTTTTAATGAAAAAATGACCCCAGGAGCAGTGGATTTGTAGTGCAGGTGCCCAGCACCAGTGATAACCTTGGAAGCGAATATATATATTATATCATACATATATATATATCTTTCTTATGTAGTCAGAAGGTTGGCCTAGTACAGGGCCAAGGTTCAAGTCCAGCTCTCTGTGTGTGTGTGTGTGTGTGTGTGTGTGTGTGTGTTCCCAAAATAACAACAATAATAAAGTCAGGGGATAGCATAAAGCATAGTTTTGCTAAAAGACCTCATGCTTGAGGTATCAAAGTCCTCCCATACTCAGTTGTCAGCACCAACATAAGCCAGAGATGACCAATGCTCTGGTTTATTTTTAATGTCTTGATTTTATTTATTATTGGAGACAGACAGAAATTAAGAGGAGAAGGGAAGATGGAAAGAGAGAGGGACAGAGAGACACCTGCTGCCCTGCTTCACCACTCGTGAAGCTTCCCCCCATGAAGTGGGGACCTGGGGCTTGAACCCGGGACCTTATGCACTGTAATGTGAGAGCTTAAGCAGGTGCGCCACCGCCTGGGCCCACAGTGCTCTGGTTTAAAAAGAAATGAACAGGGAGTCGGGTGGTAGCGCAGCGGGTTAAGCGCACATGGCGCCAAGTGGAAGGACCATCATAAGGATCCTGGTTCGACCTGGTTTCACTCTGTCCTATCCAACAATGACGACAATAATAACTACAACAATAATACAAGGTCAACAAAAGGAAATAAATAAATAATTTTTTTTATAGGACAGAGAGAAATGGAGAGAGAAGGGGAAGACAGAGAGGGGGGAGAGAAAGACAGACACCTGCAGACCTGCTTCACCGCCTGTGAAGTGACTCCCCTGCAGGTGGGGAGCCGGGGCCTCGAACTGGCCAATCTACTCTCTGTATGTCTCTCTCTTTTTTTAATATTCATTTCTTCCCTTTTGTTGCCCTTGTTTTATTGTTGTTATTGATGTCGTCATTGTTAGAAAGGATAGAGAGAAATGGAGAGAGGAGGAGAAGACAGAGAGGGGGAGAGAAAGACAGACACCTGCAGACCTGCTTCACCGCCTGTGAAGTGACTCCCCTGCAGGTGGGGAGCCGGGGCCTCGAACTGGCCAATCTACTCTCTGTATGTCTCTCTCTTTTTTTAATATTCATTTCTTCCCTTTTGTTGCCCTTGTTTTATTGTTGTTATTGATGTCGTCATTGTTAGAAAGGATAGAGAGAAATGGAGAGAGGAGGAGAAGACAGAGAGGGGGAGAGAAAGACACCTGCAGACCTGCTTCACCGCCTGTGAAGCGACTCCTCTGCAGATGGGGAGCTGGGGGCTCGAACCTGTATCCTTACGCAGATCTTTGCGCTTTGTGCTACTTCCCAGATAAAGATTTTGAAAAATTAAAAAAGAAAGAAAGAGTATACTGAAAATTATGAGTCACTACTCAAAGAAATTGAAAAAGATACAAAGAAGTGGAAAGATATTCCATGTTCATGGGTTGGAAGAATTAACATTATCAAAATGAATATATTACCCAGAGCCATCTACAAATTTAATGCTATCCCCATCAAGAACCCAAGCACATTTTTTAGGAGAATAGAAAAAATGCTACAAATGTTTATCTGGAACCAGAAAAGACCTAGAATTGCCAAAACAATCTTGAGAAAAAAGAACAGAACCGGAGGCATCACACTGCCAGATCTCAAACTATATTATAGGGCCATTGTCATCAAAACTGCTTGGTACTGGAACATGAATAGACACACTGACCGGTGGAATAGAATTGAGAGCCCAGAAATGAGGCCCCACACGTATGGACATCTAATCTTTGACAAAGGGGCCCAGGCTATTACATGGGGAAAGCAGAATCTCTTCAACAAATGGTGTTGGAAACAATGGGTTGAAACATGCAGAAGAATGAAACTGAATCACTGTATTTCACCAAATACAAAAGTAAATTCCAAGTGGATCAAGGACTTGGATGTTAGACCACAAACTATCAAATACTTAGAGGAAAATATTGGCAGAACTCTTTTCTGCATAAATTTTTTTATCCTCCAGGGTTATTGCTGGGCTTGGTGCCTGCACCATGAATCCACCGCTCCTGGAGGCCATTTTTCCCCCTTTTTGTTGCCCTAGTTGTTGCAGCCTCGTTGCAGTTATTATTGGCATTGTTGACGTTGCTTTGTTGTTGGATAGGACAGAGAGAAATGGAGAGAGGAGGGGAAGACAGAGAGAGAGGGGAGAGAAAGATAGACACCTGCAGACCTGCTTCACCGCCTGTGAAGCGACTCCCCTGCAGGTGGGGAGCCAGGGGCTCAAACCGGGATCCTTATGCCGGTCCCTTTGTGCCACGTGCGCTTAACCCACTGCGCCACCGCCCGACTCCCTCTGCATAAATTTTAAAGACATTTTCAATGAAACGAATCCAATTACAAAGAAGACTAAGGCAAGTATAAACCTATGGGACTACATCAAATTAAAAAGCTTCTTCACAGCAAAAAAAACCACTACCCAAACCAAGAGACCCCTCACAGAATGGGAGAAGATCTTTACATGCCATACATCAGATAAGAGTTTAATAACCAACATATATAAAGAGCTTGCCAGACTCAACAACAAGACAACAAATAACCCCATCCAAAAATGGGGGGAGGACATGGACAGAATATTCATCACAGAAGAGATCCAAAAGGCCGAGAAACACATGAAAAAATGCTCCAAGTCTCTATTTGTCAGAGAAACGCAAATCAAGACAACAATGAGATATCACTTCACTCCTGTGAGAATGTCATACATCAGAAAAGGTAACAGCAGCAAATGCTGGAGAGGGTGTGGGGCCAAAGGAACCCTCCTGCACTGCTGGTGGGAATGTCAATTGGTCCAGCCTTTGTGGAGAACAGTCTGGAGAACTCTCAGAAGGCTAGAAATGAACCTACCCTATGACCCTGCAATCCCTCTCCTGGGGATATATCCTAAGGAACCCAACACATCCATCCAAAAAGATCTGTGTACACATATGTTCTTGGCAGCACAATTTGTAATAGCCAAAACCTGGAAGCAACCCAGGTGTCCAACAACAGATGAGTGGCTGAGCAAGTTGTGGTCTATATACACAATGGAATACTACTCAGCTGTAAAAAAATGGTGACTTCACCGTTTTCAGCCGATCTTGGATGGACCTTGAAAAATCATGTTGAGTGAAATAAGTCAGAAACAGAAGGATGAATATGGGATGATCTCACTCTCAGGCAGAAGTTGAAAAACAAGATCAGAAAAGAAAACACAAGTCGAACCTGAAATGGAATTGGTGTATTGCCCCCAAGTAAAAGACTCTGGGGTGGGTGGGTGGGGAGAATACAGGTCCATGAAGGATGATAAATGACATAGTGGGGGTTGTATTGTTAAATGGGAAACTGGGGGATGTTATGCATGTACAAACTATTGTATTTACTGTTGAATGTAAAACATTAATTCCCCAATAAAGAAATAAATTTAAAAAAAAAAGAAAGGAAGAAAAAGAAAGAAAGAAAGAAAGAGAGAAAGAAAGAAAGAAAAGAAATGAGTCGAGAAGAATAGGGGAAAGAGGAGGAACAGGAGGATGAGGAAGGGGAGGGCAAAAAAGAAGTTTCAGCAGGGAAGAGCCAAGCCAGGGGTGGGGATTCGGGGGCGGAGCCAACACGAGAGGCGTGGTCTTCCCCTAGTGGGCGTGGTCTATCCAGGGCGGGGGCGGGGCCAGCCGCTGCCAGCCTGTGCGCCCCAGGACGGTCCCTGGACCCGAAGCCACACCCCATAGGCGGGTCAAGCGCCGTGATTGGCCGGCACCGCCCAGAGTCGCTCGCCATTGGTCCGCGGCGCCGTTGGCTCTCCAGGCGGTGTCCGGACGCAGGTGCCGGCCCGGAGCAGAGCGATCGGAGCCCCTGGGACCGGCCGGGCCGGGAGCGCGCCGGCGGCGAGCGGAGGCCCCTGAGCGGCCGCCCGGCCCGGCCC
The DNA here is from genome assembly GCF_950295315.1 of Erinaceus europaeus. Classification (NCBI taxonomy): domain Eukaryota; kingdom Metazoa; phylum Chordata; class Mammalia; order Eulipotyphla; family Erinaceidae; genus Erinaceus; species Erinaceus europaeus. The sequence goes on from NC_080184.1 coordinate 2,899,505, forward strand.
CGCATCAGGTAAGCAGCGGGCCGGCGGCGGGGGATCGGAGAGGCGGGCAGCGTGTCCGCGCACCGGCCCCGGGTTCTAGCCCCTCCGCCCCACCCCCACTTCGGACCCTGGGCCTCCACCTGGGCGGGGTGGGGCGCAGGGTGCACCCCGGGTGCAGCACCCGGCAGGGCTGCAAGGCTCGGCTCCGTGCAATCAGGTCACCCCCGGGCACCCAGGGGGGGACGATCGGGAGGGGTCACCCAGGAAGTGGACAGGGGCCTCCTCGGCCACTTGGTTGTCCCAGAGGGGGGACTAGAGCAGGTTCGCGGGCAACCGCGCACGAGCACTCACCAGCCGGGGGGTGCTGGGTGCTGGGTGCTGGGTGCTAGGAACTTTGATGGCCGGGGTGGCTGTCATTGCCAGTCTAAGTGACAGGCGCCTTTTACAAGTAAGATTTAGTTTAGGGCGGGGGTCGGGGGGCAGCGCGGTAGTTCTGCAGAAAGACTCCCAGGTTCAATCCCTAATACCACCGTCAGCCAGAGCTGGGCAATGCCCTGGTGATAGAAAGAAAGAGAGAGAGAGAGAGAGAAAGAAAGAAGGGGAGGAAGAAAGAAAGAAAGAAGGGAAGGAAGGGAAAGATAGAAAGAGGCTGGGGGAAAATCATAAAATCTTCCAATAAAGACATGTTTTCAAAAAGGAAGAAAAGAAAAAGAAATAAGGGCGAGTCGGGTGGTAGAGCAGCGGACTAAGCGCACGTAACGCAAAGCGCAAGGACCCCTAATGATCCCGGAGCCCCCGGCTCCCCACCTGCAGGGGAGTCGCTTCCCAGGCGGTGAAGCAGGTCTGCAGGTGTCTGTCTTTCTCTCCCCCTCTCTGTCTCCCCTCCTCTCTCCATTTCTCTCTGTCCTATCCAACAACGACAACATCAATAACAACAATGATAATAACTACAACAGTAAAAAAAAAAAAAAAAAAACAAGGGCAACAAAAGAGAATAAATAAATATTTTTTTAAAATAAGACAGATGATTTGGGTCAGAGGGTAGATAGCATAATGATTATGCCCCAAAGTCTCAGGTTCAATCCCCTGTAACACCATCAGCCAGAGCTGAGTAGGGCCCTGTTAGATACATATATATATGCTGCAATCAACCCTGAAGTGGATGATATTGTGAATTATTTCTACTCTGACACCCCTTTGTGATCCTTTCTTTCTTTTAGATTTTATTTATTCATGAAAAGATAGGAGGGGGAGTCAGGCAGTAGCGCAGCAAGTTAAGCGCACGTGGCACGAAACGCAAGGACCGGCATAAGGATTCTGGTTCGAGCCCCCGGCTCCCCACCTGCAGGGGAGTCTCTTCCCAGGCGGTGAAGCAGGTTTGCAGGTGTCTGTCTTTCTCGCCCCCTCTCTGTCTTCCCCTCCTCTCTCCGTTTCTCTCTGTCCTAGCCAACAGCGACGACATCCATCACAGCAACAATAATAACTACAACAATAAAAAGCAACAAGGGCAACAAAAGGGAAAAAATATAAAAATAAAAGAAAGAAAGAAAAGGGATGGAGGGAGGGTCTGCAAAGCGATTTATGTGCCAGAGGCTACAAAGTCCTGGGTTCAGTCCCCAGCACCACCATTAGCCAGAGCTGAGCAGGGCTCTCATTATACGATAAAGTAAAATAAAGAGAAAGGATCTGGGGAGACAGCCTAATTGTTTTAGCAAAAGAAGGGGGAGGAGGAAGAGGAGGAGAAAAGTCTCCCGCCTGAGAACCTGATGTCCCAGGTTCAATCCCCAGCACCGCCAGCCATCAGCCGGAGCTGAACAGGGCTCTGGTTAAAACCAAAAAAAAAAAAAAAAAGGAGAAAGAGAAAAAAGAAAATGAAGGAAAATAGAATGAGACAGGCTGGGGAGATAATATAGTGTTGATGCAAAGAGACTTTTGTTTTCTAGTTGAGGCTCCAAAGTCCAGGGTTCAATCCCCAGCGCCACCATCTGTCAGAGCTGAGCAGGGCTGTGGTCAAAAAATAAATATATGTAAAACAACCAGGGCAACAAAAGGGAATAAATAAATATTAAAAATTAATATATATATATATACATGTATATATAGTTATTTAGTTATTTCTGAGAAAGGGGGGACAGGCGGAGGGAGAGAATGCCTGGCACATGCAATACTGAGGTTTGAACTCGGGGACCTCGGGCTTGAGAGTCCAGTGCTCTGGTTACTGCGCTACTTACCTGGCTCCCTCGGACTCAGAGAGGTGAAGCACGTAGTAGCTCAGAGACACACAGGAAATACAGGGCAGTGCTGGGATTAGAACCTGGCCTGCAGTGACCAGGGAGGTGGGTTGGGAGGTAGAGAGGAGGGCTTGCAGGCCTGGCTTATACTGGAGGAAAAGGGAGAAGGAGGAAGGGGAGAGGGAAAGAAAGAAGGACAGAGAGAGAGAGAGAGAGAGAGAGATTATCACCCACAGAGTAAGGCTTTGCAAGCCCTGGGTTCCATTCCATACTTTTTTTTTTTTTTTTACATTCCTTTACTATATTTACCATCCTCCCCTCCTCCCCCCTTGACATCTTTCCTTCTTGTTTTGTTTGCTTGTTTCCAGAGCCCTGCTCTGCTCTGGCTGATGGTGGTGCTGGAGATTGAAGCTGGGGCCTCAGAGCCTCAGGCAGGAGAGTCTTTTTTTGTAGAACCACTCTGCTGTCTCTCTAGCCCTGTCTTTTTCTTGTTGATTTGTAATCACTCTTTACATATGCGGGTTTAAAAAAAAAAACAGAGCCCTGCTCAGCTCTGGCTGATGGTGGTGCTGGGAATTGAAGCTGGGACCTCAGAGCCTCAGGCAGGAAAGTCTTTTTCTTAGGAATGTACTATTTATTTAATGAGAGAGAGAGAGAGAGATTTGAATGGATAGATAGAAATATAGATAGGGGGAGTTGGATCGTCGCGCAAAGTGCAAGGACCAGCTTAAGGATCCCGGTTTGAGCCCCTGGCTCCCCACCTGCAGGGGAGTCACTTCACAGGCAGTGAAGCAGGTCTGCAGGTGTCTGTCTTTCTCTCCCCCTTTCTGTCTTCCCCTCCTCTCTCCATTTCTCTGTCCTATCCAACAACGACGACAACAATAGTAAGTACAACAATGAAACAACAAGGGCAACAAAAGGGAATAAATTTTTTTAAAAGTTTCTTTTTTTAAAAAAAGAAATATAGATAGGTAGATAGATAGATAGATAGGAAGGAGAGAGAGAACCAGGTCAGAGACTTGCTCAGCTCTGGCTGATGGTGGTGCTGGGGATGGAACCTGGGACCTCAGAGCCTCAAGTAGGAGAGTCTGTTTGCAGAACCACCATGCTATTTCCCCAGCCCTTTTCTTTCTTGTTTTAAAATACATTTGACTTATTTTGGATTGAGATGCAAGGGGGAGATAGATAGATAGACACATGCGGATGTGAGGGCAATCTGGCTGCGACATCTGTCACCCCGTTGATCGCCAGGGTTGATAGACAGACACATGCAACACTGCTTCACCACTAAGGAAGCTTCTCCCCTCTCAGAGGGAGACCAGGGTCTTGAGCCTGAGTCCCTACGCACTGTAATGTATGAGTTCAACTGGTTGTGCCAACGCTTGGCTCCTGTGTGTGTGTGTGTGTGTAGAGAGAGAGAGGATTTAATTTTTAAAAAATATTTATTTATTCCCTTTTTGTTGTCCTTGTTGTTTTACTGTTGTAGTTGTTGTTGGATAGGACAGAGAGAAATGGAGAGAGATGGGGAAGACAGAGAGGGGGAGAGAAGGACAGACACCTGCAGACCTGCTTCACCGCCTGTGAAGCGACTCCCCTGCAGGTGGGGAGCTGGGGGCTCCAACCGGGATCCTTAAAGCGCGCCACCTGCGCTTAACCTGCTGCGCTACAGCCCGACTCCCAGGATTTAATTTTTTTATTATCTTTTCTTGTTTATTGGCTAGAGGCAGCCAGAAACCAAGAGGGGAGGAGGAGCTAGAGAGGGAGAGAGACAGAGAGACACCTGCAGCCCTGCTTCACCACTTGCGAAGCTTTCCCCCTGCAAGTGGGGACTGGGGGCTCGAACCTGCGTCCTTGCACATTGCTCAACCAGGTGCGCCACTACCCGGTCCCTGGGAAAAACTTTTGCTTTACCACTGTGCTAGTTCTTTGGATTAAGAGACAACATTTAAAATGTCAATAAAGGGGAGTCGGGCGGTAGCGCAGCGGTTTAAGCGCATGTGGCACAAAGTGCAAGGACCGGCCTAAGGACCCTGGTTCGAACCCCCGGCTCCCCACCTGCAGGGGAGTCGCTTCACAGGCGGTGAAGCAGGTCTGCAGGTGTCTATCTTTCTCTCCTCCTCTCTGTCTTCCCCTCCTCTCTCCATTTCTCTCTGTCCTATCTAACAACAATAATAACTACAACAATAAAACTACAAGGGCAACAAAAGGGAATGAATAAAGAAATATTTAAAGATTCAATTCAATTCAAAACCAGCAGAAGTTGCCCTCCCCTGAGGAGTCTGCTGTGGCCTCTGAGCTGATCTTTCTCTGAGTTCAGGGACGGTCGCAAGTCCTGTCAGTCACCTCCCAGCCGCGCTATCTCGGTCACACAGCCTTCCTCCCAGACTCCCCCAGCCTCTGGGATCCTTGTTTATCTGGCCTGCTGTAACCTCACTTCAGGGCTCCGAAGAATCCCCTGGGGCCCTGTAGGCTTGTAGAAAGCTGAGCTGTACAAGTCATTTCTCTCTCTCTCTCTCTCTCTCTCTTCAATTATTAATTTTGGCAGAGCTGTGGCCTCACAAAGGTTCAGTTTCGTCACCCTGGGCTGCTGCTTCATTCAGATCAGAGAGAGACAAAGAGACAGCCAGCCAGACACCATTGCGGTACCAGGGCTCAAACCCAGTGGTCTTGCTCCATGAGATATTGTTAAATCCCTTTTTTAAATTTTTATTTATTTTTATTTTTTATATTTATTTATTTTTATTTTTTATATTTATTTATTTTCCCTTTTGTTGCCCTTTTTATTGTTGTTGTAGTTATTGTTGTTATTGATGTTGTCGTTGTTGGATAGGACAGAGAAATGGAGAGAGGAGGGGAAGACAGAGAGGGGGAGAGAAAGACAGACACCTGCAGACCTGCTTCACCGCCTGTGAGAAATGGAGAGAGGAGGGGAAGACAGAGAGGGGGAGAAAAAGACAGACACCTGCAGACCTGCTTCACCGCCTGGGAAGCGACTCCCCTGCAGGTGGGGAGCCGGGGGCTCGAACCGGGATCCTTACATCGGTCCTTGTGCCACCTGTGCTTAAGCCACTGTGCTACTGCCCGATTCCCGGATATATTTTTTATATATTTTTGGGTGGAACAAAGAGGAAATCAAGAGAGAAGGGGGAGATGGAGATATCAAGAGAAAGACACCTGCAGACCTGCTTCACCGCTTGTGAAGTGTCCCCCCTGCAGGTGGTGAACTGGGGGCTCAAACCAGGATCCTTGCGCTTTGTACTATGTGTGTGTAACCAAGTGCATCACTGCCTGGCCCCTTAAAAAATTTTTTTTATTTATCTTTATTTCCTTATTGGATAGAGACATCCAGAAATCTAGAGTGATAGATAGAGACAGAAAGACAGACAGACACCTGCAGCCCTGCTTCACCACTCCAGAAGCTTTTCCCCTGCAGGTGGGGATGGGGCTTGAACCTGGGGCCATAGTCACTGTAATGTGAGGGCTTAACCAGGTGTGCCACCAACTGCCCCCCCTTTTTTTGATAGCTGGAGAAACAGAGGGCAAAGGAGAGCTATCCCATTAACTCCCTCCCTCTCTCTCTTTACTCACCTCTGGTTAGTGATGGTGTGGGGGATTGAACCTGGGGTCTCAGAGCCTCAGGCCTGCGAGACTCTTTGCAGAACCATGTTTCTATCTTCTCAACCCTTAGTTAAGTAATATTAATTATTAATATTGTTATTATTATTTTATTACCAGAGCCCAGCTCAGCTCTGTCTTCCGGAGGTGCTGGGGATTGAACCTGGGACCTCAGAGCCTCAGGCAGGAGAGTCTCCTTGCAGAACCATCCTGCTACCTCTCCCTTCCTCCCAACTCATTTATTTTTCTGTATGAGGAAGACTCAAACCCTGGGGCCTTCCACCTTTACGTCTTGTAGTTCCCCCTTCACTCCTCAGCCTTGAAGGTCACACACAGCTCCTGGAGCCCCCAAAGCCACTGGGCTGGCCCTGCCTTTGACCTCACTGCTGGTTTCTCTCCAGCCTCCTTGGACCATGGGCCTCGGACCCTGAGCCCCCAGAGCGCCTTGCAGTCATGACAACGGGGGACTGTTACCACCTGCCCGGATCCCTGTGTGACTGCTCTGGACCTCCGGCGGGCTCCAAGGTGGTGGAGGCCACGGGCCCTGGGCCGCCTCTGTATGTGGCCCAGGTGACCGCCAGGGATGGGCGGCTGTTGTCCAGTGTCATCCGGGCCCTGGACACGCCCAGGTGAGTGGGCCGATGGAATAGCCCATAACCTGGCGTTGCATGACCCGGGTTCGACCCCTTTGTAAGGCAGCTTTTTGGGTGGCCTGGGGTCTCTCGGTCTGTCTGTCTCTCTCCTGTTTGTATCATTAAAGAATAATTCTGGGGGGAGTCGGGGGGGGGGGCTAGCGCAGCGGGTTAAGCAGAAGTGGTGCAAAGACCAACGTGAGGATCCCGGTTCGAGCCCCCGGCTCCCCACCTGCAGGGGAGTCGCTTCCCAGGCGGTGAAGCAGGTCTGCAGGTGTCTGTCTTTCTCTCCCCCTCTCTGTCTTCCCCTCCTCTCTCCATTTCTCTCTGTCCTATCCAACAACGAACGACATCAACAATAACGATAATAACCACAACAAGGCTACAACAACAAGGGTGACAAAAGGGGGAAAAAATGGCCTCCAGGAGCAGTGGCTTCGTGGTGCAGGCACTGAGCCCCAGCAATAACCCTGGAGGCAAAAAAAAAAGAAAAAAAAATCTTTCAAAAATAATTAAATAAGTAAAAATAGGACTGGGGAAATAGCAGGATGGTTCTACAAAAGCCTCTCCTGCCTGAGCCTCTGACGCCCCAGGTTCCATCCCCAGCACCGCCACCATCAGCCAGAGCTGTGCAGGGCTCGGCTCTGTTGACTAAAATATCTTTGTCATATTTTCCCGTGTGTTTTTCTTTTCCTCAAAAGCTGAGCTTTCTGGCCCACCCAAGGGGTCTGTGTGTGCTCTGGTTTTGAAGCCTCTGAGCTCCCCCCCCCCAAACCCTAGGCAGAGAGGAAAAGAGATAGAGAAAGACACTTTGGAGGGAGGTGGAATTTTCTGTAAATTTAAAAGACAGCCAGCCAGGTTCCTCCTTTCTCCCTGGTTCTGGGCAGAAATTTCTGGAAAACAGTGACTCATGAAATCCCTGAAGGGGGGATGGAGAGATCTCAGCCGGGCTGCCTTCCTCCTGACTGGTCTCAGGAAGAGGACCCCCTTGCCTCCCACCCCCCCCAAAGTCCACAACTCGCTGAGAAAGCTGGGATTTCTGAACTTATTTCCTGGAGACGCTGCCATTCCTGGCCCAATGCCCAGCCTCTAACTGCAGGGAAGTCGCACCTTCCTGGATGAATCAGCTTCGCCCAAAGCGATTGTGGCCTGCGGGAGTCTGACTTGATCCAGGACCCCTGGCCCTGCTCTCTGCTCTCCCCGGTGGGTGCCTGCCTTCCACAGACCCCCACCAGTGGACCAGCCTGCTGTCTTCAGCCAGTTCCAGTTGCTAGACATTCTGGATGTGAAGGGAGGAAGGAAGGGATAGCAGGAATGAAGTCCCGGGGTCTCTAATTGCAGCTGAGTCTTTCCCTGGGAGGCTTGACTGGCTTGAGGGGGGGGTGGCCTATCTGTTCCTGCTCTCGTCTTTTGAGGGTTCGAGCCCTGGCTACCCACCTGCAGTGGGGGAAGTTTTATGAGGGGTGGAACAGTGCTGCAGGTGTCTCTCTCTCTCTCTCTCTTCAGTATTTTGTTCTATTTTATTTTATGAGAGTTCAAGAAAGAGGAAAGAAGGGAGAGGGAGGGGGAGAGAAGAAGAGAGAGTGAGAAAGAGATACAGAGAGAAAAAACAGAGCTCTGGCTGATGTTGGTGCTGGGAATTGAACCTGAGACTTCAGAGCCTCAGGCAGGAGAGTCTTTTTCTTTGGAATGTATTTTTACTTAATGAGAGAGATAGGTAATGGATAGATAGGGAGATAGATAGATAGGAAGGAGAGAGAGACCTCTAGCTGTTTAGTTCTGGCTGATGGAGGTGCTAGGGATTGAACCTGGGACCTCAGAGCCTCAGGCAGGAGAGTCTTTTTTTTTTTTTTTTTGCCTCCAGGGTTATTGCTGGGGCTCAGTTCCTGCACCATAGCCTTGTTGTGGTTATTATTGTTGTTGATGTCGTCGTTGTTGAATAGGACAGAGAGAAATGGAGAGAGGAGGGGAAGACAGAGAGGGGGAGAGAAAGACAGACACCTGCAGACCTGCTTCACCGCCTGGGAAGCGACTCCCCTGCAGGTGGGGAGCCGGGGGCTCGAACCAGGATCCTTTGCCGATCCTTTGTGCCATCTACGCTTAACCGGCTGTGCTACTGCCGGACTCCTGGCTTCCGCTTCTTTTAAAAAGAGAGAGTAGTGAAGAGTCGGGCAGTAGTGCAGCAATGGGTAGTGAAAGCAGGTCTGCAGGTGTCCGTCTTTCTCTCCCCCTCTCTGTCTTCCCCTCCTCTCTCCATTTCTCTCTGTCCTGTCCAACAATGACGACATCAATAACAATAACAGTATCAACTACAACAATATAACAAGAAGGGTAACAAAAGGGAAAATAAATAAATATTTAAAAGAAGAAGAAGAAGAAGAAGAAGAAGAAGAAGAAGAAGAAGAAGAAGAAGGAGAAAAAGAAGGCCGGGGCCTGGTGGTGGCACACCTTGTTGGTCCCACCTGTTACAGCGTGTCAAGTCCCAAGTTCAAGCCCCTGGTCCTCACCTGCAGGGGAAAAGCTTTGTGAGTGGTGAAGCAGGGCTGTAGGCATCGCTCTTTCTCTTTGTCCCTAGCTCCCCCTTCCTTCTTGATTTCTGGCTGTCTCTATCCAATAACTAACAGTAAATTAAAAAAAAAATGGTTTGAGCCCCGGCTTTCCACCCACAGGGGAGTCACTTCACAGTCAGTGAAGCAGGTCTACAAGTGTCTGTCTGTCTTTCCCTCGCCTTCCTCTCTCCATTTCTCTCTGTCTTATCTAACAACGATATCTGTAACATCGATACAACAACAGGAAGTCGGGCGGTAGCGCAGTGGGTTAAGCGCAGGTGGCACAAAGCGCAAGGACCGGCGTAAGGATCCTAGTTCGAGGCCCCGGCTCCCCACCTGCAGGGGTGTCGCTTCACAGGTGGTGAAGCAGGTCTGCAGGTGTCTGTCTTTCTCTCCCCCTCTGTCTTCCCCTCCTCTCTCCATTTCTCTCTGTTCTATCCAACAATGACGACATCAAGAACAAGAATAATAACTACAACAAAAACAACAACAAGGGCAATGAAAGGGAAAATAAATAAATAAATGTAAAAAAGATTTAAAACAAATAAAATTAAAAATTAAAAAACCAAACAAACAAGAAAAAAGGAAAAGAAATCTCCAGGGGGCTGTTTGCTCAAGCCTGACCATTCCAGGGATAGGCTCTGATGCTGCCTAGCTGGACCTCAAAGCCGGTGTGGGCTTGGGGAAAGCACCCCCAGAGGAATGGGTACAGGCCACCGGGTTTTGAGGGATGAGTAGGAGTTAGCCGAGCGGGCAGAGATTGAGCCTGCGGGATGTGGGGTGGGCCGGTGGCCAGTGGCCGCTGGCTGACAGGTGGCGTCTCTGTCCCCCAGCGATGGCCCGTTCTGCCGTATCTGCCACGAGGGGGCCAATGGGGAGAATCTTCTGTCACCCTGTGGCTGCACGGGGACCCTGGGGGCCGTCCACCAGAGCTGTCTGGAGCGTTGGCTGTCCTCTTCCAATACCAGCTACTGTGAGCTGTGCCACACAGAGTTCGCCGTGGAGAAGCGGCCCCGGCCCCTCACTGAGGTACGGCGGGGTGGGATGGGGTCCTGGAGTTGGGTTGGGGGGGGTGACCCAGAGCCCTTCCATAGCCTGGGTGGGTGGCTTCAGGAGATGCCTGTCTGCCACCCTCCAGTCATGGAGACCCGAGCCAACAGTGCTAAGGACCCCGGGAAGGGCAGAGCCAGTGTGCATAGCAGGTGCAAAGGTCCTGGGGCCAGGGGGAAGCTGGGAGGGGGAGTTGGTTATTGGTTCATTTCTTTTTGTATTTTTATTTATTTATTTATTTATTTTAAATATTTATTTATTTACTTATTCCCTTTTGCTGCCCTGGTTTGTTTTTTTAAAATTTTTTTATTGTTGTAGTTATTACTGTCGTTGTTGGATAGGACAGAGAGAACTGGAGAAAGCAGGGGAAGACAGAGAAGGGGAGAGAAAGACAGACACCTGCAGACCTGCTTCACCGCCTGGGAAGCGACTCCCCTGCAGGTGGGGAGCCGGGGCCTTGAACTGGGATCCTTACGCCAGTCCTTGCGCTTTGCGCCACCTGCGCTTAACCCTCCGAGCTACTTCCCGACTCCCTGATTTTTATTTTTTCTAAGCTTGATTTATTTTATTTTATAGGACAGAGAGAAATTCAGAGAGATAGCGGAGAGGAAGGGAAAGAGAGGGGGCCGAGTAGTGCCGCACCCGGTTCACCGCACCTAGTGTTATGTGCAATGACCTGGGTTCGAGCCCCTGCTCCCCACCTGCAGCAGGGAAGCTTCAGGAGAGGTGAAGCAGGTCTGCAGGTGTCTCTCTTTCTCCCTCTCTATCTCCTCCTCCTCTCTTAAATTTCTCTCTGTCCTATCCAATAAAATAGAAGAAAAAAAAGTCGGGAGGGGAGGCGGAGAAATGGTTGCTGGGAGCAGCCAGCTCCAAGCCCCAGCACTAACCTTGGAGGAAAAAAATAATAATAAAAGGAAAGAACGGGAAAGAGACCCCCGCAGCCCTGCTTCACCACTCGCAAAGCTTTCCCCCTGCAGGTGGGGACCAAGGGCTTGAACCTGGGGCCTTGAGCATTGTAACATGTGCGCTCAACCAGGTGCGCCACTGCCTGGCCCTTGTGTTTTTATTGATTGATTTGTTTATTCAAAAAACATTTTTTTTATTGTGGTCCGGGAGGTGGTGCAGTGGATAAAGCACTGGGTTCTCAAGCATGTGGTCCCCAGTTCGATCCCTGGCAGCACATGTACCAGAGTGATGTCTGATTCTTTCTCTCTCTTCTCCTATCATTCTCGTTAATAAATAAATAAAATATAATAAATAAATAAATTTATTAAAAATTATTATCTTTATTTATTTATTGGATAGAGACAGCCAGACATCAGGAGGGAAGGGGGAGCTAGAGAGGAAGAGAGACAGAGAGACACCTGCAGCCCTGCTTCACCGCTCATGAAGCTTTCCCCCTGCAGGTGGGGACAGGGGACTCGAACCTGGGTCCTTGTGCATTGCAACATGTGCTCTTAATCAGGTGCACCACCACCCGGACCCTATTGGTTTATTTTTATGCTTTTTAAAAAAAATGTTACACTTATTATTTGTTTGGCTAGAGAGAGGGAAATTAAAGGGGAAGAGGGAGAAAGAGAAGGAGAAATACCTGCAGAAGGGCGGGTGAAGACAGCATAATGCTTATGCAAACAGACTGTCCTGCAAGAGGCTAGGAAGTCCCAGGTTCACTCCCCCGCACCACCATAAGCCAGAGCTGGTCAGTGCTCTGGAAAAAAAAAAAAAAATATATATATATATATATATCTGCAGTGGTCCAGGAGGTGGCTTGATGGATAAAGCATGAAGTCTTGAGTTTGATCCCCAGCAGCACATGGACCAGAGTGATGTCTGTTTCTTTCTCTCTCTCTCTCCTCCTATCTTTCTCATAAATAAATAAAATAAAATCTTTAAAGAAAAAAAAAACACCTGCAGACCTGCTTTACCGCTTGTGAAGCTTCCCTCTTGAAGGTGGGGAGGAGGGGCTTGAACCGGGGTCCTTGAGCACTGTACTGTGTGCACTTACCCAGTTTCACTGCTGCCTGACCTTCCCCTCTCTCATTAAAAACAAACTAATGTTTAATAGGGCTAGGGAGACAGCATAGTGATTCTGCAAAAAGACTTTCTCCCAGATTTATTTATAATTTTTTTTCCCCCAGACCCCTGCTCAGCACTGACTTCTGGTAGTGCTGGGGATCGAATCTGGGGCCTCTGGGGCCTCAGGCATCAAAGCATTGATTTATTTACTTATTATCTATTTTTATCTATTTATTTATTGGATAAAGACGGCCTGAAATCGAGAGGGAAGGGGGAGATAGAGAGGGAGAGAGACAGAGAGACACCTGCAACCCTGCTTCACCACTCACAAAGCTTTCTCCCTACAGGTAGGGACTGGGGGCTTGAACCTGGGTCCTTGTGCACTGTAAATGTGTGCAATCAACCAGGTGCACCACCACCTGGCCACAAAGCCTGTCTTTCTCTTTCTTCCTTTTTTTTTTTCCCCCTCTCTTTCTTCTTCCTTTCCTTTCCACAACCTTTATACTCTCTCTAGTCCCAGTCCCCAGCACCACCTGGGAGGTCCTGCAGCACCCAGGGAGGCTCTGCTAACTGCAAAGTCTCTCTCTCTCTTTCTCTGTTGTCTCTCAATGTGCATGCATCCTTCCCCTCTTCCCCGCAGTGGCTGAAGGACCCGGGCCCCCGCACCGAGAAGCGGACACTGTGTTGTGACATGGTCTGCTTCCTGTTCATCACACCGCTGGCCGCCATCTCGGGCTGGCTGTGTCTGCGGGGAGCTCAGGACCACCTCAGGCTGCATAGCCGTCTGGAGGCCGTGGGCCTGATTGCCCTCACCATTGCCCTCTTCACCATCTACGTACTCTGGACGCTGGTGAGTGGGGGTGGGGGTGGGGGTGGGGGGGTGAGGGGTCCAGACCTCAGGGGTCTGTCCAGCCAGGCTCAGGGCAGTGGAGGGGTAGACAGAGAGAGGGGGAGAGAGACAGAGAGACACCTGCAGCCCCGCTCCACCATTTGTGAAGCTTCCCCCCTGCAGGTGGGGACCAGGGGCTTGAACCTGGGTCCTTGAGTGCTGTAACATCTGTATTCAACCAGCTGGGCCATCATGCTATCTTTTCTTTCTTCCTTTCTTTTCTCTTCTTTTTTCTTTTCTTTGCCTCCAGGTTTCTTGCTGGGGCTGGGTGCCTGCACTACGAATCCACTGCTCCTGGAGGCTATTTTTTCCCATTTTTGTTGCCCTTGTTGTTATTATTGTTATTGCTGTCATTGTTGTTGGATAGGACAGAGAAATGGAGAGAGGAGGGGAAGACAGAGAGGGGGAGAGAAAGACAGACACCTGCACACCTGCTTCACCGCCTGGGAAGCGACTCCCCTGCAGGTGGGGGAGCTGGGGGCTCGAACCGGGATCCTTACGCCAGTCCTTGCGCTTTGCGCCCTTCACCCGCTGTGCTACCTACCGCCTTCCCCCCTGCTCCCCCTCCATCAATATATACATGGATCTCATGTCAAAACAGAGGATGGGGGGACTCTGGGGTAGTGTGTTACTTAGCCATGTGTTTGACTCATGGGTTTGAGCCCTGGAGAAGGTATGGTGCTGGGGTCTGTTTCTCTGTCTCTCCATTCCAGAAACACTTCCATGAAGCCAGGCTGTGACACACCCAGTTAAGTGAACATAGTACTAAGCGCAAGGATCCGGGTTCGAGCCCCTGGCTTTCCAACTGCAGGGGAGTCACTTCATAAGCGGTGAAGCAAGTCTCAGGTGTCTGTCTGTCTTTCTCTCCCCCTCTCTGTCTTCCTCTCCTCTCTCCATTTCTCTGTCCTATCCAACAACAAAGACATCAGCCATAACTAAAAAAATAAAAAGGGCAACAAAAAGGAATAAATAATAATAAATAAATATTTTTAAAAGTGGTCCAGCAGGTGGCGCTGTGGATAAAATGCTCTCAAGCGTGAGGTCCTGAGTTCAAGCCCTGGCAGCACATGTACCAGAGTGATGTCTGGTTCTTTCTCTCTCTCCTCCTATCTTTCTCATCAATCAATAAGTAAAATCTTTTTTTAAAAAAAAAGAAATTATCCCAGTAAAAATTAAAAAAAAAAGATTCTCCTGCCTGAGGCTCTGAGGTCCCAGGTTCAAGTCCCAGCACCACCATCAGTCAGAGATCAGCAGGGTTCTGGGAAAATAACAATAACAACAATAGCATTATTGTTATTGTTGTTATTCTGCAAAAGCCTTTCCTGTCTGAGGCTCTGAAGTCCCAGGTTCAATGCCCAGCACCACCATCAGCCAGAGCTGAGCAGGGCTCTGGTATCTCTCTCTTTCTCTCTGTATCTCTGTGTCATTGAAATAATGACACATTTTATATGACTGAGAAAAAAACACAATGTTTCTGCAAAACATTCTCCTCCCTGAGGCTCCGGATGTTCGAGCCTGCTCACTCCCCAGCACCACCATCAGCCAGAGCTGAGCGGGGCTCTGTGGGGAAAAAAGAAAGGAAAGAAAAAGAGAGAGAAACACTAGCAGGTAAACAATCCTTACAGCTCCCAATCTCTGTCTGTTTGTCTGTCATTTGCTGATGTCCTTCAGCAAAAGACGTAGCCACCAGGGGGCTGATTCTGGCTGTGGCTTGCCTTGTTGGTTTAACTAAACCCCTCTGACAGCCAACCCTGTGTCCTTTCTAATACAGGCTGTTTTTTTTTTCTTGTTTAATGTTTACTCGCCAGAAATGTGCCAACGGCTTGTCTGTTTGAACGCTGCTTCGTGGAGACCTGCTGCTCTGGTTGACTTAATGATTAAAAAAAAAAAAAAAAAAAAAAAGGGAGTCGGGCAGTAGCGCAGCGAGTTAAGTGCACGTGGTGCAAAGCGCAAGAACTGGCGTAAGGACCCAGGTTCGAGCCCCCGGCTCCCCACCTGCAGGGGAGTCGCTTCCCAGGCGGTGAAGCAGGTCCGCAGGTGTCTGTCTTTCTCTCCCCCTCTCTGTCTTCCCCTCCTCTCTCCATTTCTCTCTGTGCTATCCATCAACAACAATAATAATAATAACAACAATGATTACTACAGCAATAAAACAAGAAGGGCAACAAAAGGGAATGAATAAATATTAAAAAAAAAAACGTGTAGGGGAGATCGTACAATGGTTCTGCAAAAGATTTTTCAAGCCTGAGGCTCTGGGGTCCCGGGTTCAATCCCCAGCACCATCATCAGCCACAGCTGAGCAGGGGTCTGGGGTCTTTCTCTGCATCTCAGGAGCCAGGGGCTCGAACCCGAGTCCTTATGCCGGCCCTTGAAATTTGTGGTATGTGCCCTTAACCCCCTGTGTTACCACCCCCCCCCCTTTTTTTTTTTTTTTGCTTCCAGGGTTATCACTGGGGCCCGGTGCCTGCACCATGAATCCACTGCTCCTGGAGGCCGTTTTTCCCATGTTGTTGCCCTTGTTGTTTATCGTTGTGGTTTTTATTACTGTTATCACTGTCGTTGTTGTTGGAGAGGACAGAGAGAAATGGAGAGAGGAGGGGAAGACAGAGAGGGGGAGAGAAAGACAGACACCTGCAGACCTGCTTCACCGCCTGGGAAGCGACTCCCCTGCAGGTGGGGAGCCGGGGGCTCCAACTGGGATCCCTCTGACAGTCTTTGCCCTTTGCGCCCTATGCGCTTAACTCACTGCGCTACCGCCCGACCCCCCCCAACTTAATTTTTTTGGAGGGGGCTCAGTTCCTACACCCCTTAGAGAGTGACTGCAGTGCGATCATATGATGGTTACTTCTTTTTTAAAAAATATTTTAAATATTTTTATTTATTTATTTTCCCTTTTGTTGCCCTTGTTTTTTTTTTTTTTAAGATTTTATTTATTTACTAATGAGAAACATCGGAGGAGAGAGAAAGAACCCGGCATCACCGTATTACGTGTGCTGCTGGGGTTTGAACTCAGGACCTCATGCTTGAACTCAGGACCTCAGGACCTGATGCTTTATCCACTGCGCCACCTCCCGGACCACAACCTTGTTGTTTTGATGGTTACTTCTTACATCTCCTGTCCACCTTGGGGAGCCTGAGCCTGGCTGCCTGGGGGTCCAGGTTAAGGGCCCCCTCCTGGTTGCCCCTCTCCATTACCTGCCCCCCATCCCCTCTCTCCCACCCAGGTTTCCTTCCGGTACCATTGCCAGCTCTATTCAGAGTGGAAGAGAACCAACCAGAAGGTTCGCCTTAAGATCCGGGGGGCGGAGGGTACCCAGCTGTCCCCCCTGACTGCCGAGCTCCTGAAGAAGGCGGCCGAGGAGACCCCCGTGTGACAGGCGCTGGTTGACTTATGGCCAGACTCATGCCCACCTCGACCCAGCCAGAGGAAGCTTCTAGAATCTCCTACCTGCCACCATCGCCAAGAGGCCAGACACCAGGCCCTGGGTTTCAGACGGACACGACCTTCAAGCTTCTCTGGCGAGCCACCAAGCCCCAGCCAGAGGGGAGGCAAAGACAACTTCTTCCCCTCCAAAAGAAAAAAAAAAAAATTTAGGCTGGGAGGATCCCCCACCCAGCTTCCTGCTGCTTCTCTGCACCCAGCCCCATGGCAGGCTGGCTTTTGGGGGATCCCAAGCACACACCACTTTATAGCTGCACCGCGTGGCTGAAGCCCCACCCCACCCCACCCCAACACACACCGGTCTCCTCTCTGCCCACCCCCCCACCCCTTTTCCCGGAATGAATTAGGTGTGTGTCCTTTCTAACCCAAAGTGGACTTTGTCACCAGCCGTCTCGGACCCGAGGCCAGCAGAGTCCGGGGCCCAGGAGCTGGGTCTCACCCCAGTGCCGGTTTGAAGAGATCACCCTCTGAGTATTCCCAGATGAAGACGTGCAGTCCAAGATTCCCAAGTCAAAAGGCAGGGAGTCGGGGGTGATGGAATAAATGTTTGTTTTTTCCTGAAATGTGTCCAGTTGGGGAAAAAATGTTGTTTCCTATTAATTAACTAATTTATTTTCCCCCAGAGCCCTGCTCAGCTCTGGCTGATGGTGGTGCTGGGGATGGAATCTGGGACCTCAGAGCCTCAGGCTGGAGAGTCTTTTTTGCAGAACCACCGTGCAACTTTCTTTTATTTGATAGAAAGAAATCAAGGGGGTCGGGCGGTAGCGCAGCGGGTTAAGCACACGTGGCACAAAGCACAAGGACCGGCGTGAGGATCCCGGTTCGAGCCCCGGCTCCCCACCTGCAGGGGAGTCGCTTCCCAGGCGGTGAAGCAGGTCTGCAGGTGTCTGTCTTTCTCTCCCCCTCTCTGTCTTCCCCTCCTCTCTCCATTTCTCTCTGTCCTATCCAACAACAACAACGACAACAACAATCATAATGATAACAACAAGGGCAACAAAATGGAAAAAATGGCCTCCAGGAGCAGTGGATTTGTAGTGCAGGCACTGAGCCCCAGCAATAACCCTGGAGGCAAAAAAAAAAAGAAAGAAATGTTGAGAGGGCCAGGCGGTGGCAGACCTGGTTAAGTGCTTACATTACAGTCCTCAAGAACCCAGGTTCAAGCCCCTGGTGTGTGACCCAGACTGCCCTGGCCTCCTGGATTGACCCTGGATTGTTGAACCTTTCTGCTTAACTCTCTCCTGCTGTCTTTATCTATTTAATGAGAGAGAGAGAGAGGGACTGGGGAGACAGCATGATGGTTCTGCAAAAAGACTCTCCTGCCTGAGACTCTCAGGTCCCAGCACCACCACCAACCAGAGCTGAGCCGGGCTCTGGTCTTTCTGTTTCTTTCTCATTAAGAGAGTGAATAAAAATTACACGGGAGAGAGAGAGAGAGAGAGAGGCATAGAACTTCCCTGGAGCTATGCGTGGTTCTCCCATGTGCTGTTCAGACTTGGGTCCTTTGCTTCTGGCGTAACACAAAGGAATCCCGTCTCCCAGTACCTGTTCTGTCTCCTCCCTGACATTCTCCTATTCCTTGGTCCCAGTGAGAAGGGGCTGAGTGGTAGCGCACATGTTACCATGCGCAGAGACCTGGGTTTGGCCCCCCGGGTGCCCACCTGCAGGGGGAAAAGCTTCCTGAGTGGTGAAGCAGGGCTGCAGATGTCTCTCTGTCTCTTTCCCTCTCTAGCTCTCCCTCCCCTCTCCGTTTCTCTCTGTCTCTATCCAAGAATAAATAAAAATAGTCAAAAAAATAATTCAATGCTTTAAAAAGAAAAAAGAGGGAGACAGACACCTACAGACCTGCTTCCCCACTCGCAAAGCTTTCCCCCTGTAGGTGGGGACCGGGGGCTCGAACCCGGGTCCTTGGGCACTGTTACATATGCACTCAACCAGGTGCCCCACCGCCTGGCCCCCTCTCCCTCCCTTTTCTCTTTCTTTTTCTTTCTCTCTCCCTTCCTTTCTTTCTCTCTCTCTCTTTCTTTCTTTTCCCCTTCTCTCTCTCTCTTGAGAGAAGGAAGTTAATTGCAGTCATTCCCACTAGGGAGCTGAATTCAGCTGCTCCCCGCCTCTTTGCATTTGCCATGTCTTGGGGCGCAGTGTCAGGGGATCCCGAAAGGTTGACTTTGGCACCTCGCTGGAGGAGGCTGCTTCCAGCCCAGGAATCCCGCCAAGATGCCAGGGGGGAGGAAGGAGGGGGGTTGGGGGAGAGGTTGTGTTTCGGCCGTCCGGCAGGGGCGCTGCACCCACACACCCGGCTCTCCAGGTCACTGGGGGGAGAGGCAGGTGCCAAAGGAAGGCTCTGGTGTGTGTGCTCTCTCCCTCTCTTTTTTCCTCTCTCTCTCTTTCTCCTCTCCCTCTCTCCCTCTCTTCTCTTTCTCCTCTCTTTCTTTTTTCCTCTCTCTTACTTTTTTTAAAGTGAAACTTTATTTATTTAGAGATCTTTTTATTTCCTTTTGTTGCCCTTGTTGTAGTTATTGTTGTCGTCGTTGTTGGAAAGAATGGAATGAGGAGGGAAGACAGAGAGGGGGAGAGAAAGACAGACACCTGCAGACTTGCTTCACTGCCTGCAGGTGGCGAGCTGGGGGGCTCGAACCGGGATCCTTAAGTTGGTCCTTGCGCTTTGACTGCACTTAACCCGCTGCGCTACCACCCGACTCACTGTTGTTGTTGTTATTGATGTCGTTGTTGTTGGATAGGATAGGACTCCCAAAACTTTATTTTTTAAAAAATATTTATTAATGAGAAATGAGGCGAGAAAGAACCAGACACCACTCTGGTCCATGTGCTGTCTGGGATTGAACTCAGGACCTCATGCTTGAGAGTCCAATGCTTTATCCACTGCGCCACCTCCCGGACCACCTCTCACTCTTTCTCCTCTCTCTTCCCTCTCCTTTCTCCTCTCACTCTCCCTCTTTCTCCTCTCTCTCCCCCTTTCTCCTCTCTCATTCTCTTCTCTCTTTCTCCTGTTTCTCTCTTCTCCTCTTTATCCTTCTACCTCTTTCCGTCTCTCCCTCCTCTCCCTTTCTAGTGTTAAGAATTAACCAGTGGAGGCTGGAGAGACAGCATAACTATTCTGCAAAAAGCAAACAGGGGCCGGGTGGTGGCGCACCTGGTTGAGCGCACATGTTACGATGCGCAAGGACCTGGGTTCGAGCCCCCGGACTCCCCCCGCAAGGGGAAAGCTTTGCGAGTGGTAAAGCAGGGCTGCAGGTGTCTCTCTCCCTCTCTATCACCCCCTTCCTCTAGATTTCTGGCTGTCTCTATCCAATAAATAAATAAAGATAATAAAATAAAAAAGGGTGAAATCACCATTTAAAGCAAAAAAAAAAAAAAAAAAAATCCCCCTATTTTTCCCGCCTGAGCTTCTGAGGGCCTAGATTCAGTCTCCAAGACCACCATCAGCCAGAGCTGAACAGGGCTCTGGTGTCTCTCTCTCTTCTATAAAATTTAAAAAATGAACAGCTGGGTGGTGGCGCACCTGGTTGAATGCACATGTTGCAGTGCTTAAGGACCCGGGTTCGAGCCCCCACCCCCATGCAGGGGGAGAGCTTTGCCAGTGGCTAAGCTGGGCTGCAGGTGTCTCTCAGTCTTTCAATCTCTACCTCCTCTTTTTTTATTTCTATTTTTTTTATCAGAGCCCTGCTCAGCTCTGGCTTATGGTGGTATGGGAGACTGAACCTGGGACTTTGGAGCCTTAGGCATGAGAGTCTGTTTGCATAACCACGATGCTGTCTATCCTCACCCATTTTTTTTTTTTTTCTTTTTCTTTCCACCTTTCATTTTCCCTCTGTCATATCCAATAGAAAAACTGGCCTTGGGGCCAGGTGGTGGCGCACCTGGTTGAATGCACATGTTGCAGTGCTTAAGGACCTGGGTTCGAGCCCCTGGTCCCCACCTGCAGGGGAAAGCTGCAGGGCTGCAGGTATCTGTCTGTCCCTCTCTATCACCCCCTTCCCTCTCGATTTCTGAGTGTCTCTATCCAAATCAATCAATAAAGATAATTAAAGAAAAAAGAGAGAGAGAAACTATCCTCCAGGGGCCGTGGATTTGTAGTGCGGGCACCGAGCTCCAGCGATGACCTTGGCGGCCATCAGAACCAAACCAAACCAGACATAATAATAAATATTTAAAAAAAAAAAAAGAAGAGGAAGAAAGAATTGGGCGGAGGGTAGATAGCATAATGGTTATGCCTGAGGCTCCAAAGTCTCAGCTTCAATCCCTCGCACCACCATAAGCCAGAGCTGAAAAAGTGCTCTGGTTAAAAAAAAAAAAAAAAAAATTTAAAAAGAAAAGAAAAAGGAAGTAAGGAAGGAAGGATTGAAACGAATGGCTCGCAGAGGCAGGCTCGCGCCTGCGCAGAACGCGGGGGCGTGGTCACACGTGATCTGGGCGTGGCTTCCCCCGGCGGGGGCGCGCGCGCGAAAGAAGAGAGGGCGTGGCCTCTTGCATAGGGAAAGCGGGGAAGGGCGGGGGCGTGGCCACGCGTGATCTGGGGCGTGGCTTCCCCCGGCGCGAGAGCGAGGAGAGGGCGTGGCCTCCTGCGTAGGGAAAGCGGGGGGGGGGTGGAGGGGGTGTGGCCACCTCCGCGTGAACGTCGGTCGGTCGCCCGGCGCGGCGCGCGCAGGCGTTACTGGTCGCGCCCAGGTCACGTGAGCGCGCAGGCGCAGTTCCGCGCCGCCCGTTCCCTCACACAAAGCCCAGACGCGGAGAAAATGGCGGCGGGGGTCGAAGCGGCGACCGAGGTGGCGGCGACGGAGCCCAAGATGGAGGAGGAGAGCGGCGCGCCCGGCGTGCCGAGCGGCAACGGGGCTCCGGGCCCCAAGGGGTGAGTCCGAGGCGGGGGATAGAGGATGGAGGCGTCCCGTTCGGCTCCCACCACCCTTCCCGGGTCCCCGCGGCGTTAGGTGTGTGTGTGTGTGTGGGGGGGACACCGTCGTCGCCATGGAGGTGGAGATGGGGGGGGAGGGCCCGATCTCGGGCCGTGACGCCGAGGCCGCCGCGGGGGGGTGGCCGGGTGGGGGGAGGACACGCCGACTGCGGCCGGCACCCGGGTGACCTTGGTGGCGTCGCTAATGGCGGGGTGGGGACGGGGGTCCCCGGGAGGGAATGGCGGAGGTGATTGAAGACCGCAAAGTGGGGAGGGGGGCGCCCGCCTGGGGGGGAGGGAAACGGCGACGTGGGGGAAGCCCCGCGAGACGGCCTTTTGGAGGCGATGGGAGGGGGGCAACATCCCCGCCCGCCCCCCGTCTGTCCGTCGGTGTCGTCCCCCCTCTCGCCCGCCGTTTCCCGGGCGCGCGCCCGGCCGCCTCGCGCACGCGCCTCGCGCCGCCTCCCCCCCCATCCCCCCCGTCCCCCCACTGCGCGCGCGCGCGAGATCGCGGTCGCTCGGTGATGATGTCATCCGCACGGGACCCCCCCTCCTTGTTCTCGCACGTGGCTTCCCTTCCCCCTAATCCCCTCCCGCGGGTTGTTTTTTTCCTTTGTTTTTCCCCTCCCCTCCTCCCGATTTTGGGGTTGGAGTCGGGAGAAAATGAGGGAGAGGCCGGGAGACGGACTGGGGCGGAGGGGGAAGCGGGGAGGGGAGGGGAGGGCCCCCCGTCTTTTGTGGGTCGTGTCTCTCGTGTGTGTGTGTGTGTGTGTGTGTGTGTGTGTGAGAGAGAGAGAGAGAGAGAGAGAGAGAGAGAATCCCATCGCCTTTTTTTCCCCTTGCTTCCCCCCTCCTTTTTTGTTTGTTTGTTTGTTTGTTTTGTTTTGATATTTGTGTTGATGATTGGAGAGAGAAATGGAGAGACACCCGCACGCCCTGCTTCACCGCTAGGGTAGCTTCTTCCCCCCTCCCGCTCCCTCCCCTCCTCCTCGTGCAAAAAGGAAAAAAAAAAAGCCCTCCCTCCCTTTTTTATTTTATTTATTTATTTTTAGAACTTTTAAAAACTATTTGTTCCCTTTTGTTGCCCTTGTTTTATTGTTGTAGTTGTTATTGATGTCGTCGTTGTTGGATAGGATGGAGAGAGGAGGGGAAGACGGGGGGGAGGGGACAGACAGACAGACACCTGCAGACCTGCTTCACCGCCTGGGAAGCGACTCCCCTGCAGGTGGGGAGCCGGGGGCTCGAACCGGGATCCTCACGCCGGTCCTTGTGCTTTGCGCCACCTGCGCTTAATCCGCCACGCCATCGCCCGACTCCCCAAATTTTGCATTTTTACTAACACGCGAGAAAGATGGGACGCTTGGGATCAGTCCTGAAACCCCGAGACTCTGAGCACGGTCGCCCCGGTCTCAGCTTTTGGTTCCTTTGGATCCGGCTCCGCTGGCAGCGGGTCTGGCTGGAAAAACTAAACTCCAGCAAGTGGCCGCCGGCACGATCTTGAGTGTTGATACTGCCAGGAGACCTGCCGGCTAAGTTAAAAGTTCTGAGACCCATTCTAACCGACCGGTGACGATCCGAGAGAGAAAGCCCTCAGAGCCCATGATCTGAAGTGTTAGGAGAGTTGAGCGGCAGCTGAGTCTTGGCCAGGTCCTCCTCCCGTCTTTTTTTAATCGTATTTTATTTCTTGCTTTTTATTTGGCGCCCATACACCCCCACCCCCACCCGCATCAGCTCTGGCTCAGGGTCGGGACCTCAGACGCAGTCCCCCTCCCCCCCAGCCATATCAAATACAAATACTCTTTTTATTTTAGTGACACACACAGAGAGAGGACAGAGACAAAGAGGAAAAACAGCCTGCCTCTCCCTGGCTGATGGTGATGGTGGCTGGAACCTGGGACCTCAGAGCCTCAGAATCATGATTGCAGAATCATTCCGCTGTCCTGTCTGCCCTGTCCCCTTCTTTTACTTTCTTTTTCCCCCCCTCCAAAAACCATTAGGCAGGCTTCCCAGCCCTCCATATTTTATTCTATCTATATGCCCGCCCCAAACACACACTTTTATTTGAGGAGGGGTTAGTGACTGTCTCAGTACAGTTATCACAGAAGTCCGACCCTCTCCTCTCCCCCGGGGGATAACTACAGTTTTTATTAGGATTTTAATGTATTAAGAGAAGGTGTCGAGGGAGTGGGGGAGTGGGGGAGAAGGTGGGGGAGATTGAGAGAGAAGCCACCCATTGATCTCCTGGGGATGGACCTAGGGCTTCCCCTCTTTCCATGCTTGTTTGTTTGTTTATCTGTGACCAAAGTCCCCCTGGCTGAGGATCTCAGCCTCAGGCTGGGCTTTTTGGGAAAGATTTCTGTTTTTTTTTTTTTTTTTTACTGATTCCTTTCCCTCTCTCCTTCCCTCCATTTTTTTCCCACGTGTTATGTCAGTGGAATGCTCTGATTTTTATCAACTCAATGCACTTAAAAAATTTTTTTTTTGTTTGTTTATTTACGATAGGACAGAGACACAGAGACTGACAAGGGAGGGGGAGATAGAGGGAGGGAGACAACCTGCAGCCCTGCTGAACTTTCAGGAAGCACCCCGCCACCTGCAGGTGGGGCCAAGGGGCTCGAACCCTGAACCCTGGTCCTTGAGTGTGGTAACCTGAGCTGAGCGCTTACTCAGGTGCGCTGCCACCTGGCGTCTCAATGAACTTTGACCCACCCAGATCAGATGTTTTTGCTGGAGTTTGTGGTACGGTGTCTGGTGTCTATTGTGGGTCTTTTTCTTTTTTTGTTTACCACCTCGTAGCAGAGCCCTGCTCAGCTCGAGTTGATGATGGTGCTGGGGATTGAACCTGGGACCTCAGAGCCTCAGTTTTTTTTTCTTTTTCTTTTTAAATATATAACCACTGTGCTGTCTCCCCAGCCCTTTCACTTTTAACAGGGGAGAGAGGGAGAGAGCACACACCAGTCTGCTTTTGCTCCAGAGCTCTAACCACTGAACCAGCTTCCAGGTGTCCCAGCTGGGGAGGGGAGGGGGGGAAGGAAAGAAGCTCCTTGGATTTCAGGCCCTTTAAAAAGCTTTTGTGGGAGTCTGGCGATAGCGCAGCGGGTTGGGTTAAGAGCAGGTGGTGCAAAGCAAAGCGCAAGGACCGGCATAAGGATCCCGGTTCGAGCCTCGGCTCCCTCCCTACCTGCAGGGGAGTCGCTTCACAGGCCGTGAAGCAGGTCTGCAGGTGTCTGTCTTTCTCTCCCCCTCTGTCTTCCCCTCCTCTCTCCGTTTCTCTCTGTCATTTATTTGTTTGTTTTCCTTTTGTTATCATTGTTGTGGTTATTGTTGTTTTTTGATGTTGTTGCCGGATAGAACAGAGAGAAGTGGAGAGACGAGGGGAAGACAGGGGGGGAGAGAAAGACAGACACCTGCAGACCGCTTGTGAAGCGACTCGCCTACAGGTGGGGAACCGGGGGCTTGAACCAGGATCCTAATGCCGGTACTTGCGCTGTGAGCCACCTGCGTTTAACCCGCTGAGCTACCGCCCAACTCCTTATTATTTAAATTTTTTAAAATTTACTTACTCCCTTTTGTTGCCCTGGTTTTTTATTGTTGTAGTTATTATTGTAATTATTGGTGTCATTGTTGTTGATGTCAGTGTTGTACAGGACAGAGAAATGGAGAGAGGAGGGGGAAGACAGTTTTTTTTTTTAAATTTTTTATTTAAGAAAGGATTAATGAACAAAACCATAAGGTAGGAGGGGTACAACTCCACACAATTCCCACCACCCAATCTCCATACCCCACCCCCTCCCCTGACAGCTTTCCCATTCTCCATCCCTCTGGGAGCATGGACCCAGGGTCATTGAGGGTTGCAGAAGGTGGAAGGTCTGGCTTCTGTCATTGCTTCCCCGCTGAACATGGGCGTTGACTGGTTGGTCCATACTCCCAGTCTGCCTCTCTCTTTCCCTAGTGGGGTGTGTCTCTGGGGAAGCGGAGCTCCAGGACACATTGGTGGAGAGAGAGTTTTTTTTTTTAAGAAATGTTTAAGAAAAGCGGCTAAGAACAGCCTCCCTTGGGCACATGTGTTGCCTGGGGTCGAACCCGGGACTCAGGCCTGAGCGCCCAGCACTTTTGACCTCCAGCCTGGAGACGAGGTTTTGTTTGTTTGTTTGTTTGTTTTTCTCTTTTTTCTTGTTCTTACAAGCTCACATCTGATTCGCATTGTTTTCAAGCCACAGCTGAACAGTGCTCTGGTATCTGGTGTTTCTCATGCAAATAGACATTTTCTTTGTTCAAGTCTTTATTTTCTTTATACCAGAGCACTGCTCAGCTCTGGTGGTGCGGGGGATTGAACCTGGGACTTTAGAGCCTCAGGCAGGAGAGTCTGTTTGCACAACTATTATACTATCTACCTCATTTTTTTTTTTTAAATAAAATAAAGCAGGACTAGGGAGACAGCACAGTGGTTCTCCAAAAAGACTTTCAGGCCTGAGGCTCTGCTGAGGTCCCAGGTTCAATCCCCCCGCACCACCATCAGCCAGAGCTGAGCAGTTTGGTTTTTTGTTTTAATTTATATATATTTTAATTTTATTTATTTATTGTTGGATAGAGGAAGAAATTAAGAGGGGAGGGATAAAAGGGGGGAGAGAGATAGCCTGCAGCCCTGCTTCAACTTCCTCCACCCGCAGGTGGGGACGGGAGGGACTTGAACCAGGGACCCTGGAATGCCGTTTTTTTTTTTTTTCCCCTCTGCATTCTGCTATCTCCTTGACCTCTGCCCACTTTAATTTCCTTGTTCTGAAAGCATGTACATAGTGGCGGGTGGGGCAAGACACCTGGGCTGGAACCCAGGACCCTCCTGCCTGACTCCAAAAATTTATCTGCTGTGCCCCTCCCCTCCCCCCATCCTTCCTTTTTTTTTTTTTTTTTTTTAAGATTTTTATTTTGGCTTGTTTGCCTCCTGGGTGTCACTGCTCCTGGGTTAATTTTTTCAGATAGAGACCAAATGAAAGAAAACATACCCAGGGGCTGGGTGCTAACACACCTCCCCCCGGACCTGGGTTCAAGCCCCGGGTCCCGGCCCTGGTCCCCACCTGCAGGGGGAAAGCTTAGCGAGTGATGCTGCAGGGCTGTGGGTGTCTCTGTCTCTCCCCCTCTCTGTCTCCCCCTTCCCTCTAAATTTCTGGCTGTCTCTAGCCAATAAATAAAGAGAATAACATTTCAAAAAGGAAGAAAGTCCCGCCCCTGGAAGGAGGCTGGTGGCCCTTTCCTTTCCTTTCCTTTCCTTTCCTTTCCTTTCCTTTCCTTTCCTTTCCTTTCCTTTCCTTTCCTTTCCTTTCCTGCCTTTTCCCCCAGACTCCCACCCAGCTCGGCCTTGATGCCAGTGCCGGGAAGGGATTGAACCCAGCACCCTGGAGCCTCGGGCCTGGAATCTCCTGCAGGGCCGCTGTGCTATCTTATCTTCCCTGCCTACATTCCTTCCTTCCTTCCTTCCTTCCTTGCTTCCTTGCTTCCTTGCTTCCTTCTTCCTGGCCCACATTTATTCTTTCTTCTTTTCCTGCATTTATTCCTTCTTTACTCCTCTCTCCCTCCCTCCCTTCCCTCCCTCCCTCCCTCCCTCCCTCCCTCCCTCCCTCCCTCCCTCCTTCCTTCTTCCCCTAATGAGCTCACAACCCCACAAAATCCCAGCTAGCTGACTGTGTAAAGGGCAAAGGCAGGCTGGAGTTCCTCAAGGCCCACCCCCAAATCCCAACCCACCTGCTGAGGGGCAGAGGCCCAGTCAAGCCTGTCGATCGGTGACACTCAGAGACACTGAGCCTCTTCCACGAGGCCTCTCAGGATTTTCCTTCTGGAAGATTTCGCGCGTGACCTCTGTGGCCACCAGGAGCCAGCAGCCAGCCTGGAAGCCGGTTTTCCACTTCCTCCTCCTCTTTCTCCTCCTCCCTGGCGGGAGAATGGGGGATCATCTTAGCAGCAGCCAGAACTGTGGGGGTGATTTAGTCAGGTACAGGGGGAGAAACTGGTCATTTCGGCTGAATATGTAGGTCGAGTTGAAACTATCCCCCCCTTTTAAATTGTCATCTTTATTGGAGAGAGGCAGCCAAAAATCAGGGATGGGGGAAGACAGGGAGAGACACCTGCAGCCCTGCTTCACCGCTCGCAGAGCTTTGTCCCCTGCAGGTGGGGACCGGGGGCCGAACCCAGGTCTTTGCGCACTGTAACATGCGCTCCGCCAGGTGTGCCGCCACCACCCCCCCTTTTTTTAAAAAAATAAATAAATGAAGCTGCGACATATATTTAAAATCTGACTTGACCTGCTTCCCGTTTCAGGTCCATTTTTGTGGTTGAATCAGAAAGCTGAGTGCTGGCTTGTTGATTTGAAAAATAAAGGTGGGCGGGAAGTCTAGATTCCTGGAGAGATGCAGCTAGTGTCAGCCCAGGAAAAAAGGGGGGCAGGTGGTGGCACGCACACTATAGTACTGTACTCAAGGACCTGGGTTCGAGGCAAACCCCCACTTGCAAGGGTAAAGCTTTTTGAGCGGTGGAGCAGGGCTGCAGGTGTCTCTGTGTCTCTCTCCCTCTCTATCTCCCCCTTCCCTCTAGATTTCTGGCTGTCTCTAGCCAATAAATACAGAGAATAACACCCTCCCCCCAAAAAAAAAACAGTAGAGCCAGCTTTTCTGATTTCTTGGGGAAGGGGGTATATGGAGGGGCTCCCCAGATGAACGTTTCCTGTTGCCGTGAGTGGTTATCTTTATTTATTGGATAGAGACATCCAGAAATTGAGAGGGTGTAAGGGGGGAGAGAGACACACACACAGAGACAGAGACTCACCTGCAGCCCTGCTTCACAGCTCAGAAGCTTTCCCCCTGCAGGTGGGGGGGGCGTGTTTATTTATTTATTGTCTTTTATTTTTTTTCCTTCTGAATTCTGGCTTGGAAGGCAGGCAGCTGGTGACAGGTAGGTGCGGTCTGGGGAAGTGAGGAACCTGGGTGTGAACCCACCTGGCCCAGGCCACCGCCTTGTCAATATTGGCCCTGGGGTCATGTGGCACTTGTCAGCCTGGCAGGGCAAATATTGGCTGTCCTCCTTGTGCTGACGTTCGCACTCCTCTCTCTCTCTCTCTCTCTCTCCCCCTCCCTCCCTTTCCTCTCTCCTCCCTCTCCTCTAACCCTAACCCTCCTCTCCCCCTCCCTCTCCCCCTGCCTCTCCCTCTCCCCTCGCCTCTCCCTCTCCCCTCCCCCTCCCCTCCTCTTCCCCCCCCCTGGATCCAGTGAAGGGGAGCGGCCCGCCCCCACGGAGAAGCGGAAAGAGAAGAACCTGAAGCGGGGCGCCAATCGCTTCGAGCCCTACGCCAACCCCAGCAAGAGGTACCGGGCCTTCATCACCAACATCCCCTTCGACGTCAAGTGGCAGTCCCTCAAGGACCTGGTCAAAGAAAAAGGTAACGAAGAGCGGAGCCCCCTGCCCCCTGCGGTGTCGCGATCGTGTGTTTCCCTCCCTGGTGGCCTTCTGCGGGGTCCCCAGGAGTCTCCCCCCTCCCTCCCGCCTAAAATTCTTGCTCATCTGCTAGGCTGCCGATTGTTTTTCTTCTTTTTGACCCCGTTGGAATTTTTCTCGGCCAGCTCATTGACTGGCAGGGCGGTCCGGCAGTGTCCCTGCTGTATGTGCCCTTTGTCTTTGTCACCCCCGGGTGGCTGGACATGGTGCCAGCCTACTTGTCGTTCCCCTCCCCATCCCCACCTCCACTGCTCAGCTTTCTTCCCCCTGGGGACACACACACACACACACACACACACACACACACACACACGTGTGCGCCGGTACATCCGACACTTTGGAGAACTCAAAACACAAAAGAAACCAATAAAAAGAAAAGGTCTTTGCCTCCTGACAGACATGCTGCCCCCAGGAAGCCCTCGGGGCTTGGTGTCAGCCCACTACCACCGCAGGCCACGTGCACTTCTGCTTTCTGTCCGCACGCTGTGACCGGCATCCTCTCGCCAGTGGCTCGGCTCTGGTGGACCCTTTGTCTGAAAAAAAGCCTTGGGTGCGCCCCCCCCCCCCCCAGAATCCCGCTGTCTTCAGACAGAATCTTGTCCACAGAGAAGGGCCAGGCACGGGTCTCCCGTGACAGCGCCTCCATGTTCCCTGGCGGCCAGGTGCTCGGGGGCCCCATATCATGCCCCCCCCAAGTTGGGCTTAACCTCCCCACACCCCCGCAGATAACACGCATGTGTGATGTGCTCTCCTGCCTTGGTCAGCTGACTCGGACCCCCTCCCTGCCACCCAGGAGCCATGTTTCCCCTCCTAGTCACAAAGGGGCCGCGTCCCAGGTCACCCCAGAGGGCCCGGCTCTCATTTTGGGGGTCACATCCTATAATTAGCTTTGGGGGCTAGCCCTGCAGGCGTCTCTCCCCTTCTCGCGTCTCTCCCCTTCCCCTTCTCGCGATTTGATTGGAGCTGCTAGTCCCCTGTTGTTGTTTTTTTAAACGGCTTGCCCAACTACACACACACACCTTCATGGGAAAGTGGGGGGCCCGGGTGGGACTGGAGGCAGCTGCCATCTCTCCTTCCCTTGCTGCTTTAAAAATTTTTTTTGTTTTAAATTATCTTTATTTATTTATTGGCTAGAGACAGCCAGAATTCGAGAAGGAAGGGGGAGATAGGGAGGGAGAGAGATAAGACCCCTGCAGCCCTGCTTCACCACTCACAAAGCTTTCCCCCTGCAGCTGGGGACCGGGGGCTTGAACCCTGGTCCTTCCTTGCACAGGGTAACCTGTGCGCCCAACCAGGCGCGCCACCACCCGGCCCCCGCCTGCTGCTTGTGTCCAGAGGTTTCCGAACAGCTTGTCATCTTCCCCGTCCCCCACCCCCTTCCCCCTTGTGGCCCCCCCCCCCCCCCGCAGACCGCTGAGAACTTGCCCCCACCCCCACCAATGGTTTTTCTTTTTTTAAATCCATCCAGAGAATTTCTCGCCAAGTCCTCCCTCCCTCTCTCTCTCTCTCTCTCTCTCTCTCTCTCTCTCTAGCAGGGTCACTCAGGCACGTTCATTCTGTTCGGTGACTTCGACCGGCAGCGTGGGATTGTGGGTCAGAAGGGGGCTCGTCACTAGAAAGGGAGCCTCCGTGTTCTTTTTTTGTTGTTGTTGTCGTGTTTGTTGTTTTTTTTTTTTTTAAATCTTTACCAAAAGTGTATAAATAGTATCGGTGACCTGAAGCTGGTGGCTTCACACAGGCTTTTTTGTTTGTTGGTCGTTAAAGACTTTGATCAGCTGAGTAGGGGTAGCTGGTATCACGGTTCGGCAAAAGAGACTCTCGGGCCTGGAGGCTCCGAAGGCCCAGGTTCAATCCCCAGCACCACCATCAGCCAGAGCTAAGCAGGGCTCTGGTTTAAAAAAAAAAAAATTTGATCACCCAGGAAAAGTCTGCCTTAGACTCTGAATAGTCCCCAGCACGGACAAACCCCAGGGATCCAGACGGGTCTCTCCGGAGTGCCCACCCCAGAGAGAGATGCCACAGGAGCCCTTGCGGACCAAGAGCTAGAATAGCCAACTCGCCCTTCCCGGTACTGGATGAGGGAGAGGGCATTGGTGCAGCCCGAGGCCAGTCCCCCCCCCCCTTCCTGGGCACCCTGTCCAGGCCCCGCCTCGAATCTGGTCCCACCTATGAACAGGCCCTCCCCTCCCCCCAGGGGTCCCCTTAACCTTTCCCCTGGCTGGGATCTTTGCAAAGGCTGCAGAGGGTCTGGTTCCAGGAAGCCAGGCGGCTGTGTCGGGGTCCCTGCCCTCACTCCATGGCGGGCAGAGACATGGTTTGAGGGGCTCGCACAGCCTCAGCCCCGGGACACGGGGGGTCGTTCACGTGGTTTTTATTGCAGGGCGCTTCATTCTCTCCCCCTCTCTCTCTCTCTCTTTTTCCTCATAACAGAATGCTCCCTCCGGGTTGGACTTAACCCAGTTTCTCATAGTCAGTGCCAGGGCACCGCCCACGGAGAGTTGGGAGATTGCGGGACCGGGCAAGTAGACAGGGAATTGATCCTCTCAATCTACCATCCCCCCATGGGGCCTGGGGGGTATAGCCCCAAGCAGTAACCCCATTGTAATTCTCCTGGCCTGCCCGCCAGCTGATTGAATGAAAGAGCAAACTTGGGGGCCAGGTGGTGGCACCTCCCCCCCTTGAACCACCTTGTGTCACTAGGCGCAGGGACTTGGGTTCGAGCCCCCTCCCCAGCCCCCACCTGCGGGGGGGGGGGCATTGCAAATGGTAGCGCATGCATCGTTGATGAGTGTCTGTTCGTCTGTCTTTCCTCCCCGTCTCTCCCTTCCCTCTTGATTTCTGGCTGTCTCTGGATCCATAAATAAAGATAATAAAAAAAAAACAGATTTTTTTTCCCCAGCTTGAAACTGTGGGTTCAATCCTTTCCACCCCCCACCCCACCCCCACTAGTGTTGCCCTTCTGAGAGTTGAGCCCCACCTCCGCGAGCTGATGGAGGACTCCTGTTTCGATCATTCTTCGAAGCGTCGTAGTTAGGGTGGTCTGTTGGTCGGTGAGAGAGAGAATGATTCAGAGCCCTCACCGCTCCGCCAGGGGCCTCGGGGCTCCCCTCTGACTGGCTCAGTGCCATCTGAACCAGGGTGCTGGCTGTGTCGGTTTGCTTCTGCCTAGGATTTCTGAAATCCACAGGGACCTTGAGGCTTTTCTTTCAAAATGTGGACGACGTGAAGACAGACACTATCCCTGGTGACTTTAAAAAAAAAAAAATCCTGCAGCAGTCGGAAAGTTCACCCCAAGGGGAAATTAATTGCCTCTGGTTTCTTGGGGGGTGTTTTCATTTGTTTGTGTCTGTCTGTTTGTTCACTTGAGGCAGTTTTAAAACTCAAAAAAAAAAAAAAAAAAAAAAGATTTGCCTGAGTGTTGGTTTAAAAACAAAACCCAAAAAGATGTCTTGGAGCATTTTCCGAAAAGGTAGGTGGCAGTGTTGACCCTGAGTCTTGGGGTTTTGCCCGGTCGGTCGGTCAGTTGGTCGGTCGGTCAGTTGGTCGGTCGGCCGGTCTTTATGGCGAAGCTGGAGTCGGCAACACCTTTCAGGGGCGTGGTGGGCTCAGGCTACCTGCTTTGCCAGAATTTTCTTCCAGTTAGACACTTCCGGCCCGCGCTGGTCCAAGTGCCTCCTTTGGCCTCATCCCCAACTCTGCTCAGCTCTGGCTGCCGGGTATCGAACCCTGGGACCTCGGAGCCCCAGGCAGGAGGAGTCTTCCCCTACCCCGTTGGTGGCACGTGGAGAGGGCCCCCCCATATGCACCTCCCCACGGGGAGGGGAGGGGGGACTCACTGCTTCTGTCTCGGAATCTCTGAGTTGGGCCTGAGCCACTCCCAGAGGATAAACGACTTCACTTGGTTTTGGTTTTTGGTTTTTTTTTTTTTTTTCCTTTTTTTGTTTTCTTTGTCCTCTGAGGGTTAAAAAGAAAAAAAAGAGGAGGCATTTTTTTGTTTGTTGATTGATTTTTTTTTTTATTCTTTTCTTTCCTAAGTCAATTTTGGTGCAGAGGATTGGCGTTTGGATGTGTGCTGTCTCACAAACTGAAAAGCTTTGTTCCAATGAGATCGGGCCACCTGGGTACCTTTTGGGTTTGGAGTGGCTTTGTTTTTGAGTTGTAGAAATCACCCTTTTTCATTATCTGGGGGGGGGGGGGGGAGAAGGACCAAAACAGAAAAAAGAAAAAAAAGGAGGCAGAACTAAAAGAGAAACAAAACCCCCCAAAAGGTGTCTTGTCTGAACCCAGAGGAGACTTGTGAAGAGGGGCGCTGGCCGTGGGCTCCCGGCTGGGAGGAAGGACATTGGTTCCCGGGGTGTCTGTTCACTCGGCATTTCTCATCCAATGTGGAGACCAGGGCTATTCGGTCCTCAGATGGCTGCTGGTCTGTCGGTGTGGCCCTGTGCCATTTCAGGAGGAGGACAAAAGGCTCGGAAAGCGGACGCCAGCCTTTCAACTACCCCGAGGATCAGATCTTGGGCTCATGTTTGTCGGTTCGTCCATCCGTCCGTCACCTTCCAGCGCAGCAGCCATCTCGGTGGTTGTCTTGAGGAGTTCTAACATTTATTTGGTCATGTCGGTCAGGAGCTGGCAATCCCAACCTTCAGGAAGAGCCGCAGGGTCTTGCAAAAAAAAAAAAAATTAGCCCCCATCCCAGTTTTTTTGTTTTGTTTCTGGCATAGATCAGAATCCTGGGAGTCTGTTTCGATGACTGAAACTAGGAACGAAGCCAGGCTCTCGAGTCTGGGTGCTGCTCTGCCGGCTAGGCAAAGCTGGGCCCCGGAGCAACAAAAAGAAAGAAAAAAATGGCGCCACTCTTGCCAAGCTGACGTCACTGTGGGGCAGCGCCGCCTGAGCACTGGTCGCACCCCACCAAACCAAACCCCCCAAAAGCAAAGCCCCGCAGGCAGGCCTCTTGGCTGGAGCTTTGGATTGTCTGTCTGTCTGTCAGTCACGCAGGAGGAGTGTGTGCGGAGACTGGCCGCGTTGTGGCGGGAGGTGAAGCAAGGACGGGCCTGCCTGGCGGGCAGCGGCTGGTGCAGGTGCAGGTCGAAGTCAAGGTCAAGGTCTCAAGGTCGAGGTCGAGGTGCAGGGAACCCGGAGTGTGTGTGGGCGTCCTTAGCAGGCAGACGTTCCAGCCCACGGTTGTTGACGATCGTTCTAAATCCCCATTGTTTTTCTTGGCTTTTTCTCCCTTTTGGTTTTATGTCGTCTGGAAACTGATTTGTAGTTGGTGAGGTAACATACGTGGAGCTCTTAATGGACGCTGAAGGAAAGTCAAGGGTAAGTGTTTTTGAGAGAAATTTCTTCTGTGAAAACCAAAACCCCCACCCCACCCCACCCCCCAAAAAAAAAAGAAGGAGAAAGGTGTGAGCTTGTGTGGTGGCGTGGAACCGAGTGACACGCAGGGCAGGGAGGCAGCGAGTGCTTATGGGACAGCAACCCTGTCTGCTGGATGGCTTTCGATGATCTGTTCCCGAGGATTTTTTTTTCCTCCCTCACCCCCTCCTCCCACCTCCAGACACCCGAGTGGGGTTGGCAGGATGTGGGGGGGGGGGGCAGCGGAAGTCCCCTTTGCCAGATGGCTGGCCAGAGAGCTCTTGGTGTTTTTCTTTTTTTTTTCTTTTTCTCCCTTCGTTTTGTTCTTTTTGGTACTCTTCTGTTTGGATACCCCCTTTGGGGTGCGCCCCCCCCGTTATTTAAGCAGCTTCTGTCTGTGACCCGAGGAGTTGGCTGTGTGTGAGTTGTGCATGGGATCTCAGCGGTTGGAACATAAGTGTGTCAAACCCCAAAACGAAACAGACAAAACAAACAAACAAACCAAGAAGGTAAAAAGGTGTGTTCTTGTCTCAGTTCCTCTCGGTTGTTTGCTGGACTCGGCAAGTGGTGTGAGCCAAAGCTTTTTCTGGTTTTTTTCTTTTTTTTTTTTTTTTTTTGCTTAAAACAGTTTTTTCCCCCCTTTCGAAAAGGGGCCTTCGTGCCGCTCAAAGCCATGATGGAAAAATCCGAGTGCCCTAATGATGGCCCTCGATGAAGGAGCAGACAAGCTCTTTTTTTTTTTTTTTTCTTTCTTTCTTTTTGTGTTTTTTTTTTTCTTTCTTCCTGTTGTGCAGTCGAGTGGCCTATTAGACACCTCACTTTCTGGAAGGGATGGATTTCGAAGGAGCATGGAGGTGCTCAGGAATTGGCTGAGTGCAGAGAGAGGGAAGCAGAGTCAGTGTGGTTTCAGCATCCCCCCTCCCCCTCCCCTCCCTCCCCCCCACCTCCCTGCAGAATCTAGCTCAGCGCTGCTGCTGGGATCCGGCCAGGCCTGGGGCACACAACGGAGCCCAGGGTGACATTCTTGTCAGGCTAGAAGGGCAAAAGAAGACAAAATAAAATTTAAAAAAAAAAAAAAAAAAAGCACCCCTCCCCCCAAAAAAAAGGCAAACTTTGCTGCAGAAATCTTTTTTCCTTTTTTTCTTTTTTGTTTTTTTTGTTGTTGCTTTGCTTAACCTGCCCCCCCCCCCAAAAAAAAAAAAAGCTAACTGTTGTCTCTGTTCTCTTCCCTCCTGTGTCCTTGCTGTTCTGACTGGTCCATGGGCCTCTCCGCGCAGGGCTGTGCGTAAGTACCCCTTTGGCTGTTTGCGTGGCGTGGCGTGGCGTGGCGTGGCGTGGCGTGGCGTGGCGTGGGGTGGGGGAGCTCTCTGTCTTGTCTCTGTCTCTCTAACGTCCGCCGTCTCCCCGTAGCGTCGTGGAATTCAAAATGGAAGAGAGCATGAAAAAGGCCGCTGAGGTCCTGAACAAGCACAGTCTGAGCGGACGGCCGCTGAAAGTCAAAGAAGTAAGCTCCCCAGGGCCGCGGGCACCGCGGGCACCGCCGCCAGCTGCCCCCCCACCTGCCCCCGTTCGGACTCGGAGTCCAGGAGCGCCGGGGCCCTGGGCCGCCTTGACGGAGAAGGCCCTGCCCTATGGCTCTCCGAGGCCCCCGCTGCCCGGCCCGTCGGGGAGCCTTGGCACAGCTCTGCCAACCACACCCTGACCCCTGGCTGTGGTCCCGTGGTCTCAACTCGCCAGCCTCGGTTTCTTGCCGCCACCGCGCCCCTCCGCCCCTTTCCCCTTTCTGTGGTGGTGGTTCTCTGCCTGGGCTTCACTGGCCCAGGCTGACTTTGTTCAGCGCAGTGCCTAAAGCCGCGGCCTCTAGAGTGATGTCTGCTTCTCTCTCTCTCCTGTGTCTCTCATTAAGAAATAAGATCAGAGAGCGAGACAGAGAGAGACCCCACAGCACCGGGGCTTCATCTGGTTTGGGGGTGCCGGCTCGCAGATAGATGGCCTGCGTGCTTGGCAAAACTGTGTGTTGCTGGCCCAGAACCCGGCCTGTCTTCTTTTTCCTATTGTAATTGAAGAAACATTTATTTATTTTAAATGAGATAGATGGGGGGGGGGACGGGATGGGGAGACCCCAGAGCCCCTGCTCAGCTCTGGCTGATGGTGGTGCTCGGGACTGAACCCAGGACCTCAGAGCCTCAGGCAGGAGAGTCTGTTTGCAGAACCCTGATGCTGTCCCTCCAGGCACAGGCTTTTTTTTTTTTTTTTTTTTTTTAACTATTTCTTGCGGTATCATCATGGCTTTGTGTTTCACTGCTCCTGGGTTGACTACTTCATTATTATTATTTTTTTTAACTTTGTAAAGATTACCTTTATTTAGAAATCGAGGGGGTGGGGGGGATAGAGACCCCTGCAGCCTGCTTCCCCACTTGGAAAAGCTTCCCCTGTACAGGTGGGGACCGGGGACTCGAGCCTGGGTCCCTGCGCTTTGTAACGTGTTACTCAACCAACCAGGCGCGCTGTCACCCGGCCCCTTTTTCGTTCATTCAACTCGAGAAAGAAATAGCGGTGGGGTTGGGGGGACACATACACGATATTCCAACACCAGAGCTGCTGCTTGTGCTACGTGGCTCTCCCTTGTGGGGCAAGGGCACCGTTGAGACTGCTGGGCTCACTGCGCCAGGCAAGCTAGAACAGCAAGAGTCCGTGGAAACCTGTCGAGGCCGGGTGGCGGCGCATCAGGACGATTGACTGCGCGGTACAGTGTGCAAGGACCCGGGTTCGAGTCCCCTGTCCCCACTTGCAGGGGGGAAAGCTTTGCAAGTGGGGTGCAGCAGGGCTGCAGGGGTCTTTCTGCCCGGCCCCCCCCCCCTTCCCTCTTGGTTTCTGGCTGTCTATCCACTGTTGAGAGAATCAGAGTGCAGGGGAGACAGCACAGTGGCTCTGAGGCTGTGAAGTCCCAGGCCCAATCGCCAGCACCACCGTCAGCCAGAGCTAAGTAGGGCGCTGTTCAGTGTCTGTATTTCTCTCTCTCTCTCTCTCTCTCTCTCTCTCTCTCTCTCTCTCTCACACACACACTCTCTCTCTCTCTCTCTTTCACTCACTCACTCACACTCACACACATACTCTCACTCTGAAATAAATAACATTTGACACAGAGAGAGCCAGGGCATCATTCTGGAATAAACCATGCCTGAGACGGATGGCCTGCTTGTCTTTCAAGCCAAACCAACTTAGTTACTTAGAGGGGAAGGGGAAGGGGGAGAGAGAGAGAGACAGACAGACCAAGACCAACAGAACCCTGCCCAGCGCTGACTGACTGTCCGCTGGGGAATTGAACCAGCGACTCGAGCCCCAGCAGCGCCTAGGGATTGATGGCTGAGAACACAGCTCTAGAGCTCCAGGGATGTCGTTTCTGTGCTCTGTACACTGGGCACGCATGCTCTCTCCCTTTTTTTTTTTTATTGTTACTGATGTCGTTGGATAGGTCAGAGAGAAATGGAGAGAGGAGGGGAAGACAGGGGGAGAGAAAGACAGACACCTGCAGACCTGCTTCACCGCCTGGGAAGTGACTCCCCTGCAGGTGGGGAGCCGGCGGCTCGAACCGGGATCTTTACGCTGGTCCTTGTGCTTTGCGCCACCTGCGCTTAACCCGCTGCGCTACCGCCCGACTCCCTCATTTGTTTCCTAATGAGCTGATGAGCAAGGGTGAAGGAGAAAGAACCAGAGCTACTATATATATATATATATATATATATATATATATATATATATATATATATTTTTTTTTTTTAAAGAACTTATTTTATTCACGAGAAAGATAGGAGGAGAGAAAGACCAGACATCACTCTGGTCCATGTGCTGCCGGGTATTGACCTCAGGACCTCACGCTTAAGAGTCCAAAGCTTTATCCACTGCGCCTGCTGCCTCCTGGCCCCCATCTTTGGTTAGTGAAGCCAGCTCAGCCGTCTCCTCGGCTCCCCTTGCAGAAAGAGAAAGGTTTGCCTTGGACTTAACCGACCCCTGCTCCCCTCACTCGAGTTGGCTTCCTCATCCTCGCACTCCGAGCTCAGCAGAGCATAGTCTCCCCCCACCAGGGACGACGACTTTTCTCTGCCCAGGCCCCGGGGAGGCATTGGGGGGGGGGCGTTGCGGGGGTATCAAGTGTGTAGTCCTTGCTGGAACTTCTCCTCTGCGCCGTCGCCTCCGTCTCTGCTCTTTTATAAAAGAGGTCTTCATCGTTGAGGAGGAACCAATCCTTCACGGCTCAGGGGAGTGTGCAGTGGTGGTTACCAAACCTCCCGGGACTGGGGACTAGCTCCAACTGTCTCCACCCGGGAGAGCTTACATCAGTTTCTGGAGCGCTAGGCTAGGTCACGTAACGCGTCTCTTTAATAATCATCATCATCACGATGATTTTTTTTTATTATCTTCTATTGCATAAACACAGCCAGAAATTGAGAGAGAGGGAGGGGAGGGAGGGATAGGGGTCAGGGAGGTGGCACAGTGAATAAATGCCTCGAACTCCCAAGCATGAGGTCCTGAGTTCAACCCCCCAGCAAGCAGCACATGGACCAGAGTGATGTCTGGCTCTTTCTCTCTCTTCCTGTGTTTCTCATTAATAAAGAAATAAAATCTTTAAAAAAAGAGGGAGAGAGAGGTCCAGGAGGTGGCGCAGTGGATAAAGCATTGGACTCCCAGGCATGAGGTCCCAAGTTCAGTCCCCGGCAGCACATGGACCGGAGTGATGTCTGGCTCTTTCTCTCTTCCTAGCTTTTAGGGATTTTGTTTGTTTGTTTGTTTTTGGTTTTAATTTTTATTTATTACCTAGATAGAGACGGCCAGAAATCCAAAGGGGGGGTCATAGAGGAGAGAGAAACACCTGAAGCCTAGCTTCACCACTCGCAAACCTTTTCCTCTGCAGGTGGGGGCCGGGGGCTTGAACTGAGTCCTTGCGCATTGTAGTATCTGCACTCAACCAGGCGTGCCACCACCTGGCTCCTCTCCTATCTTCCTCGTTAACGCATAAAATAAAATCTTTAGTAAAGGGGGGAGGAGAGAGACACCTCCAGCCCTGTTTCACCCTTCAAAAGCTTTTCCCCCCGGGTCCTTGTGCCCTGCAATGTGTGTGCTTAGCCAGGCGGACCACTGCCCGGCCACCTTCATCCTTAATATTTATTTATTCCCTTTTGTTGTCCTAGTTGTTTATTGTTATAGTTATTGTTGTCGTTATTGATGTCGTCATTGTTGGCTAGGACACAGAGAAATGGAGAGAGGAGGGGAAGACAGAGAGGGGGAGAGAAAGACAGACACCTGCAGACCTGCTTCACCGCCTGGGAAGCGACTCTCCTGCAGGTGGGGAGCTGGGGGCTCGAACCGGGATCCTTTGGCCAGTCCTTGGCGCTACCACCTGACTCCCGAATGCACTTCCTTTCTTCTGGGCCGCTTTGCCTGCCATTTGTTCAGACTGCTGTCGGGTCTGGGCTCATCCAGGTCTCCCACTCTGGTGTTTGGAGTGTTAGCTTTTGGTGTGGTTTTTCCTCCTCTTCCTCCTCCCTGCCGGCTGTTTGATCAGTCGTTTTGTTTTTTGCTTCCCCCCCCCCCCCCTCGTCGTCGTCGTCAGTGGGTTGATGTACTGTCAGCCTCAGCCCCCCCCCCCCCCGCCCTCCCCTCGGTGACATTCTCTGTGCTTGTCGCAGGACCCTGACGGGGAACACGCCCGGAGAGCCATGCAAAAGGTGATGACGCCGGCCGGTGGGATGGGGATGGGACCCGGTGGCCCAGGAATGCTCAGTGTGCCACCCAGTATCCTCCACAACCCCAACATCCCAAATGAGATTATCCATGCATTACAGGCCGGAAGACTCGGAAGCACAGTGTTTGTAGCCAACGTAAGTAACGGGGCCCCCCGGCCGTTGGCCCCATGCGTGCCGGGACCCTCACACACCTTAATGGCTCTCGGGCTTGTAGTCACAGAAGCACACTGCTCTGTTTAAAAAAAAAAAAAGGACGCCAGTCCTTGTGCTTTGCGACACCGCCCGGCGTGTAAAATCCTGATTGGAGCCCCTGGCTCCCCACCTGCAAGGGGGGGTCGCTTCCCAGGCAGTGAAGCAGGTCTGCAGGTGTCTGTCTTTCTCTTGTCTTCCCCACCACTCTCCATTTCTCTCAACAACAACTAATATTGATTAATGACAGATCAGCTTGGGTCACCCATTCTAGGCTTGATCACGTGTGTCCAGTTGACTCCTTTTGATTGGTTTTGACATGAGCATCAGTCTTTTGTTTTTGTTTTTTTTTTTTTAAGAAAAAAGAAAAAAACTTGTTTTTTTTTTCTCCTTTTTTTGGGGGGTGGGGGTATTTTTTTTTTCCCAGGCAGGACGAACCAGCGAGCAGAGGTGATTGATAGACTGACACTTCGGTGTGGTCT
Organism: Erinaceus europaeus; assembly: GCF_950295315.1. Lineage (NCBI taxonomy): Eukaryota > Metazoa > Chordata > Mammalia > Eulipotyphla > Erinaceidae > Erinaceus > Erinaceus europaeus. Next base: position 2,940,069 of record NC_080184.1, read on the forward strand.
CTAGTGGGAGAGGGTACCAGGGTCACTTCACCTGCTGAGGGCTGTAGTGAGAGGTACTTGGAGGGATTTGAGATGCCTGCCTCCATGGGGGAACACACCTCTGGTGCCCTTCCCCCACCCCCTAACAAGCCTGAATTTGAAAGAAGTAATGTCAGCTGGCAGCTAAGGCCACCTGCAGCCTTCGGCATATTTCCAGGCTACACTTTTTATTATTATCTTGATTTATTTATTGGGTAGAGACAGCCAGAAATTGAGAGGGAATGGGGTGATAGAGAGCTTGAGAGACAGAGAGACACCTGCAGCCCTGCTTCACCACTCATGAAGCTTTCCCGCTGCATGTGGGGACCAGGGCTCGAACCTGCGGCCTTGTGCACTGTAACATGCGTGCTCAACCAGGTGCGCCACCATCCGGCCCCCAGACTACACTCCTCTTAATTTGTATATGTACTTTTTTCTTTTAGCAGAGCTCTGCTCAGCTCTGTCTTATGGCGGTGCAGAGGACTGAATCTGGGACTTTGGAGCCTCAGGCTTGAGAGTCTTATTTGCAGAACCGTGAGGCTCTCTCCCTCTGCCCTTTTTTCTTTCTTCCCTTCTTCCTTCCCACCAGAGCACTGCCCAGCTCTGGCTTAACGGTGGTGCAGGGCATTGAACCTGGGACTCTGGAGTCTCAGGCATGAGTCTGTCTCTGTCTCTCTGTCTCCATAACCCATTCTGCTGATTTCACCCCCCCCCCCCCCCAGGTTATATATATTTTTCCATGTATGAGTTGGGGGGGGAAATTGTTCTCCTTCCTTAAAATGTTTACTATGAGATCTCCCCCTCCCCCACCCCTTCTCTCTCAACTAGCTGGATTATAAGGTCGGCTGGAAGAAATTAAAGGAAGTCTTTAGCATGGCCGGCGTGGTGGTCCGAGCCGACATTCTCGAGGACAAAGATGGGAAGAGCCGCGGCATTGGCACTGTGACTTTTGAACAGTCCATCGAAGCTGTGCAGGCCATCTGTATCCTTTTCCTGGCTCTCAAGGTTCAGGGACACTTGGGGGCTCCTTCTCATGTTGGGGGGAGAGCGGTGGTGGCTTTGCATTTTCTTTTATCCCTCTGGGAGCATGGACTCAGGATCGTTATGGGGGTCAGAAGGTGGGAGTTCTGGCTCCTGGAAGCTGACAGGTGGATCCATACTCCCAGCCTGCCTCTCTCTCTGCCTAGTGGGGCGGGGCTCCAGGACACCTGGGCGGGGGTGTCTGTCTGCCCAGGGAGGTCAGCAGGTGGGGTGAAGTTGCGGAAGGATCTCTCCTCCCTGCCTGCCTGCGCTTTTAGTTTTATTAATGGGAAGGATGGCATTTTGGTATATGTGCTGCTGGGGATCGAACTCAGGTCCTCATGCTCGAGAGTCCGGCACCTTATCCACATATATACGCCACCTCCCGGACCACTTCTACTCCTTGCCGGTGGGGACAAAGACATGAATTGAGCCCGAAGATTGGGGAACACTCACAGACTCCCCCAGCAGTGGGCCTAATAATCTCTCTCTCTGGGCTGTTTCCTGGTCGTGCGTGTAGGGTGTCTGGCTTTTGTTTTTGAATTTCTCTCGAATGCCAGGAGTTAGCCTTGACTCTCTGTCCAGCTATGTTTAATGGCCAGCTGCTCTTTGATCGACCCATGCACGTGAAAATGGTGAGTGAAGCAAGGTTCCTGCAGAGGAGCTGGCAGGGGGGTGGCAAAACCACCAACATACCCTGGTGGGCAGGGCCAGAGGACTTGGCAAAGTGAGGCCCTGGGCTCAACCCCTGGCACTGCAGTCAGCATAGTGTAGGGCAGCGCTCTGGGCCCATCTCTCTCTCAGACAGACGGGGGGAGGGAGAGGGAGAGGCAGAGGGAGAGAGGGTGGGAGAGGGAGAGAGGGGGAAAATGGGGCCGGGCCTACAGGTGTCTGTCTCCCCTTCCTTTTCGATAAGTAAAGATTAAAAACATTTCTCTCTCCTACCCAACAACAACTACTACAACAAAAGCAACAAGGGCAACAAAAAGGAAATAAATAGTTTAAAACAATAAGGGAAAATCAGTTTGTCTTCGTTCGCATCAAGTAGATGGAAAACCACGAACGGCCGGCCTGTGGCTGGCGCTCTGCTGCCCAGGCTGCTGCTGTGCGTGAGCTGTTACCGAGACTGGCTTTCTCTTGCAGGACGAGCGGGCCCTGCCCAAGGGCGATTTCTTCCCTCCAGAGCGACCCCAGCAGCTGCCCCGTAAGTGTCCACACAGAACTCAAACTTTAAGTCACGCGAGAGCTGGCGGCGGGCGGCCAGGAAGGGTTTCCCCAAACTGCCTTTTCCTTTTCTGAAGCTTATGGCGAGGGAGGGAGGGAGTTTGAGGAGTGGTGAAGAAGAAGGTGTCTTTGTTCCCCTCTCTCTCTCTCTCTCTCTCTCTTTTTTTTTTTTTTTTTTTTTTTTTTGCCTCCAGGGTTATCACTGGGGCTAGCTCAGTGCCTGCACAGCAAATCCACTGCTCCTGGAGGCTGTCTTTCCCAGTTTTGTTGTTGTTGGATAAGACAGAAAATTGGAGAGAGGAGGGGAACACAGACAGGTGGGGAGAAAGACAAGACACCCGCAGACCTGCTTCACCACTTATGAAGTGGACCCCGCCCTCCGCAGGTGGGGAACCGGGGCTCGAACTGGGATGCTTAAACCGGTCCTTGTGCTTCACACCATGTGAGCTTAACCCGGTACACTGCCGCCTGGTCCCTTCCTCTCAGTTTCTGTCTCCTATAAAAAGGGGGGGGGGTCAGGTGGTGGCTCACCTGGTTAAGTGCTCACGTTATAGTGCAGGGACCCAGGTTCAAGTCCTTGGTCCCCACCTGCAAGGGAAAGCTTCTCGAGTGTTGAAGCAGGGCTGCAGGTGTCTCTCTGTCTCTCTCCCTAGGTATCTTCTCTTCCCCCTCTCAATTTCTCTCTGTCTCTATCTAATTAAATCAATAGAGAGAGATAGGGCTAAGAGACCGTGGATTCGTAGTGAGACGAGACAGCTGAACTCCAGTTGCTTTTACAGTTAGTGGTTCTAGCCGTAGAAAGCTATCTTGGGGGAGTCGGGCTGTAGCGCAGTGGGTTATGTGCAGATGGCGCAAAGCACATGGACTGGAGTAAGGATCCCAGTTCAAGCCCCAACTCCCCACCTGCAGAGGAGTTGCTTCACAAGTGGTGAAGCAGGTCTGCAGGTGTCTGTCTTTCTCTCCCCCTCTCTGTCTTCCCCTCCTCTCTCCATTTCTCTCTGTCCTATCCAATGACAACAATAATAACTACAACAATAAAACAACAAGGGCAACAAAAGGGAATAAATAAATAAATACATATTTTTTTTAAAAAAGAAAGCTATTTTGGAGAGGCTTTAAGAGAACAGAAGCATACTTTGGCAAGTCAGAGCCTTCGAGAATGAGATGCCTCGATCGACCGTAATTCATGGTAGATAGAAAAGGACTGTTTTTGGGTCGGGCAGAAAGCGCAGGGACCGGCTCAAGCCCCCACCACCACCTGCATTGGAGTCAATCACAGGCGGTGAAGCAGGTCTGCAGGTGTCTGTCTTTCTCTCCCCCTCTCTGTCTTCCCCTCCCCATTTCTGTCATATCCAACAATAACAGTAACCACAACAAAGATTTTTTTTAAAAAGCCTGTTTGGTCCACCGTGGATAGTGATCCACAGCCTGCAGCTGGGTGGTGGCGGCTCGTATTTATTTATTTATTTATTTATTTATTTATTTTGTGCCCCATGGGAGGGGAGCGTAGTTGGGAGACAGCTGGCCATGGGATCCCTTGATCTGGCGCTCACGGATATACTTCCTGGCCCCAACTGCCAAGTCTTCGTGCCTTGGGGAGTACGTAACCTTGGCGATGTCTTGCTGCTGTTTCTGTGCAGTTGCAAAACACGGTGGGGCGGGGGAACCAGGCAATGATGCACCCAGTTGCCGGCACACTTTACCAGGCGCCAGGGTCCTGGTTCTAGCCCCCACGCCCCACCTGCAGAGGGAGAAACAGCTTCAAGAGTGGTGAAACAGGCCTGCCGGTTTCTTGATCTTTTTTCTTTCTATTTCTCCTTCTCTGTCTTCCCCTCCCCTCTCAGTTTCTCTCTGACCTTTCAAATAACATAGAAAGAGAAGAAAAACCGCCTCCAGGAGCAGTGGACTCATAAATGCTAGCAGCCAAGCCCCAGGAAGAGCCCTGGTGATGATGATATTTAAGAAAAAAATTAATGAAAGAAGCAAGGAAAGAAAGACTTTGTTCTGGCCATTTCAGCCTCTGACCGCGCTCACTCAGCTCTGCGGGCGTCTCACACTGTCAGCCCTGAGCGTCTCTAATATTTTAATTTTTTAATATTACTTATTTATTCTCTTTTGTTGCCCTTGTTTATTGCTGTATTTATTATTGTTTATGCTATTGATGTCGTCGTTGGATAGGACAGAGAGAAATGGAGAGAGGGGGAGAGGAAGACAGACACCTGCAGACCTGCTTCACCGCCTGTGAAGCGACTCCCCTGCAGGTGGGGGGCCGGGGGCTCGAACCGGGATCCTTACGCCGGCCCTTGCGCTTTGCGCCACGTGCGTGCATTTAACCTTTTTGCCTCCAGAGTTATCACTGGGTCTCAGTGCCAGCAGTACGAATCCACTGCTCCTGGAGGCCACATACTCCATTTTTTGGAGAGGGCAGAGAGAAATCGAGAGAGGAGGGAGAGGAAGAGCGAGAGACACCTGCAGACCTGCTTCTCCACTTGTGAAGCGACCCCCCTGCAAGTGGGGGAGTCGGGGGCTCCAACCACGATCCTTCTGTGTGTCCTGATGCTTTGTTCTATGTGCGCTTAACCCGGTGCGCCGCCACCCCCATCCCCCTCTTTAAAAAGATTTATTGGATAGAGACCAGTCGAGAGGCAAGGGGGAGACAGAGACACAGACACAGAAACGTTTCACCACTCGTGAAGTCTCCCTGCCCAGCAGGTGGGACCGAGGGACTTGACCTATGGTCCTTGCACGTGGTGGCATGTCCCCCAATGCCCCCCACCCCCAGATTTTTTTTCATAAGCTTATTTAGCCTTTGGGTTTGCTGGTGGGAGTGGGCGCGTGGCGTGTGAACCCAGTGGTTTGGCAAGGCCCCAGGGACCTCTGACTGATTCACTTCTCCTTTGCAGACGGACTTGGTGGTATTGGCATGGGGCTGGGCCCGGGAGGGCAGCCCATCGATGCCAATCATCTGAGCAAAGGCATTGGAATGGGGAACATCGGCCCTGCAGGTGAGGATGCCAGTGGGGGGTGGGGGCTCGAGGCTGTGAGGGGTCGTCATTGAGAGACTGGGCGGTCGGGGAGTGGTTTGAGTTGAACAAAGGTTCCCTCTTGCTTTTTGAATAATACTTAAGAGGGGCCGGGTGGAGGTGCACCTGGTTGAGCACGCACGTCTCAAAGGACCCCAGGTTCGAGCCCTCGGTCTCCACCTGCATGGGGCCAAGCTTTGCGAGTGGCGAAGCAGATCTGCAGGTGCCTTTTTCTTCCTCTCTCTCTCTCTCTCTCTCTCTCTCTCATCCTCCCCACCCTCTCGGTTTCTGGCTGTCTCCACCCAACAATAAATAATAGATGTAGTAAGTGTTTATAAAAGAATTAATAACAATACTGTGGCAAAGCACTGGATTCTCAAGCAGGAGGTCCTGAGTTCAAACCCTGGCCGCACACGGACCAGAGTGACGTCTGGTTCTCTCTCCTGTCTTTCTTCTCATGAAGAAATAAACTCTTTGAAACCATAATAATAATAATATTATTATTATTAGAACCAGAGGGTCATCTTTTGTTTGGCCGATGACTCCCCCAGAGCCCTGCTTGGCTGGTGGTGCATGGGCTTGAACCTCCTTTATTTCAGGGTGGGCTCATGGGTCAGAAAGTTCTTGAACCTTTGCGATTATTCTCGTCATGACCTTCTGAGCTGGGAGAATCGGGAGGAGGGAAAGGAGGAGGTGGCGGCAGGCTGGAGAGCCAGGCCCACGGCCCTGCCATGATCTGTTAGCATAGTCCCTCGACCCCAGCCGCCCGCACCATCTCCCCAGAGAGCTCTCCTGCTGACCACCAGCTCACCCCACAAGTCGACTGACCCCTAGTGGGGAGGGTGAAGAAATAATAACTACAATAATAAAACAACAGGACAATAAAAGGGAATAGATATTCTTTAAGAAATGTATTCAGGGGGCCGGGTGGTGGTGCACCTGGTTAGGTGCACACATTACAGTACACAAGGACCCAGGTTGGAGCCCCTGGTCCCCACCTGCAGGGAGAGAGCTTTCTGCAGATGTCTCTCTTGTCTCTCTCCCTATCTTCCTCCTCCTCTCAAGTCCTCTGTCTCTATCCGATACTAAATAAAATATATAAAAAACAGAAATGGCCAAATTAAAACATGTATTTCAGAATCAGAGATTTATATATAATTTTTGTTGGAACGTCATTGCTTTGGTATAATTTTCCGTTTGCACTGACTTTTTTTCTTTCGAAGGAATGGCAGTGGAAAGCCTAGGATTTGGAATAAATAAAATGGGAGGTAAGACATTTCAAATGAAACACAAGCATGCTGGCTTCCTCTCCTCCAACTCCTCCTCCTTTTTCTCTCTCACTCTCTCTCTCTCATCTTTGCATGGGATTCTCACTTCTTGGTTACTGGAGATCTCCGTGACTTGTCCGATTCTTGGGCATTGCAAATGCGCGTCTCTTGGCTATCGGTTGTGGCTCTCTGACCTTGGGCTGATCACTGAGCCTTTGGGGGTTGGGAAGCAGGGGTCCCTGTGCTTGTCTGTTCCTTGATGGGGTTTGGCATTGACAGAAAGTCCCCACCGGGAACCGTGCGGGGCACTCTCCTCCCCCCGACCCGCCACCGCGCCGGCAATCCGCCAGAGTTTGCACACTGAAAACAAGCCCCCCCCCCCCTTTCAGGCATGGAGGGGCCCTTTGGCGGCGCCATGGAAAACATGGGTCGATTTGGATCTGGGATAAACATGGGTAGGATAAACGGTAAGCCCTCCCCGCTCCTGCTTACTCTCTCCCTTCCTGGCCTGTGGCTGGATCCTCAGGTGACCATTAGACCACAGCGTGCCCCCCCCCTTCTTCCTGGAGTCAGTGATCTGAGTTGCCGGGTGGTAGTGCAGCGGGTTAAATGCATATCCCCATTTGAGCCCCCGGCTCCCCACCTGCAGGGGAGTCGCTTCCCAGGCGGTGAAGCAGGTCTGCAGGTGTCTGTCTTTCTCTCCCCCTCTCTGTCTTCCCCTCCTCTCTTCATTTCTCTCTGTCCTATCCAAAGAGGACGACATCAATAACAGCAACAATAAAACAAAGGGAACAAAAGGAGGGAAAGCAGGGGGGAAAAAAATCAAAGGCATGTGTCGTCTCCCCCCAAGTTCGGCCGACAATGACGAGGTCCCAGGTCCCTGAAGGGGCTGGCAAGTCAGGGTGGGGTCCCTGTCGCCAGATTCCGATGCCCAGTCTGGATCCCACCGTTTCTGGGGCAGCCGTGGTGGGGCGGGATCCCGCCTTGTAGGACGCAGGCCAGCAGGGGTGACCTTGCCACCCCACTTGGCGAGGAAGATAACCCAGCCTGAGAGGTCAGGAAGGGGGGGGGCTGTGCGGACCTGGGTTCCACAGGCTGGGGTGGGCTTGGGGGTGTGGAGAAGGCTGGGTAGAGGAAGTCCTTCTCCCGACAGACACAGTGGTAAGGGGTGGAGCCCAGCCAAGTGGACAGTGTGTGTGGGGGGCTGGCTGGCTGACTGAACCCCGCAGTTACAGGTCGGAGCCTGGTGAGGTTGGATCAGGGCACTGAGCCCCCAGGAGGGCAGGTGGTGCCTCCCGTGCCCCTCCCTCCCTCTCTCCCAGCCGTGGGCGCTTGTGGGAGTTTTAGCACTTTGGCCAGAACAGTCACGTGTCTGCAGGGCTCCCAATCTTGTGGAAGGACCGACAGGCACACACGCACACACTCGTGTCTGTCTTGACATCACTCTGATTTCCGTTCTGACCACTGAACTAACCGACCCTTGAGCCACAGACTTAACACCAATCTGCCCGGTATTTGGATGCCGGGCCTTGGAACAAGTACCGGCCCCATCTCTATCTTGAGAGACGTGGTCCTTTCAGGCAGGGGCGCGGCCCGCATGGGGAAGCTGCCGGTGGCATTGGGCACGCAGGGGGTCTGTCACAGAGAGAGAGTGAGAGAGAGAGAGAGAGAGCCACCCCCACACACACACACACACACAGCCTGGCAACTGCCCAGAAGGCCTAGCAATGTATTCTGTCCCACAGACATGGAGCGGGGCATGGGAGGAGGATTTGAGAGAGACTTTGCCCGAAACGAGATGGGAATGTCCCGAAGCTTTGGAGAGCCCCTTGGCAGAGGAATAGGTAAGAACGTGCCCGCCCCTAATCCTCAGGCTTTGGCACGAACGGTCTGGTCTGTCTTCCGGACCTGGGTCGGTCTGGGGTGTTGGAAGGTTTGGGCCTCGGGCAGGAGGCTTTGGGTCGAGGGCCGTGACTTTGGCTCCCACTTTGGCTGCTCCCGGTGCTTCCGTTCCATGTGGGCCCTGGTCAGCTCTCACCCCGGGGGCCAGTCTCGCTGTCCCGTCCATTTTCTAAGTCTCGCGGAGCAAATGGGGGTGCGGGGGGGGGGGGGAAGGAGGGAGCTCAGAGCACCTGAGGGTCTGTTGGAGGGCAGCAAGGAGCTGGCCGGGGCAGACCCGAGTATTTCCGGGGAGAATCGGCCTCCTCCGTTCCCTTCAGCTCGGGGGTGGACGAATGGCCACTGCAGCCGCCCCCCAGGGTTCTCGGGCTAGTGTGGCCATTGGGAGGTGGGCAGGGGGCTGCCTGAGGTGTGCAGAGGGCTGCCTGAGGTGTGCAGAAGGGCTGCTGGGCGTGGGGAGGGGCGAGGTTGGACTTGTTGCTGTGACTTAACACAGAAGATTTGGCTGAGGTGTTTTTTTTCCTTTTCCCGATCCTCTTAGAAATTCTAAGTAACGCACTGAAGAGAGGAGAGATCATTGCCAAGCAGGGAGGAGGTAGGAACCACTGGGCTTTGGTTTGGTTGTTTTTTGTTTGTTTGTTGTTTTTGTTTTTCTCTGCTGCTTATAGATGAGGCGGTTGGGGGGCACCGTGGTGTCGGGGACTCTGGTCTCCTTCCAGTAACTTTTTTTTTTTTTTTGCACCCGGTTTTGGCATGTCGCCGAGTGTGGTGGCATTGCCTGGGCAGCAGAGCTCTGTGGGCTGGACCTCTCCTCTCTGGGGAGGATGGCCTCGCTCAGTGCACCACATCCATCCCTGTCCCCCTTCCCCTAGGAACCAATGCCTGGGCTGGGGAGGTGGCATCCTCTGGAAGCAGAGCTGGGGCTGGGTTGCTGGGTGGGGTGGGGGCCAAGGCCGAGGCTCCCTTGGAGGAGATCTCTCGCCTCTCTTGGGATCTCTTCTCCCTCTCCCCCCCCTTGGGGGGGGAACCTCTGGTGTCCGTGGGCCAGGCACCCCGGAGGGGGCGGTGGCCGGGGCTCCCATACAGAGGATGCAGGACTCAGCCAGCCGCAGTGTCATCCGTGCGTGCGCGTGTCTGTCTCCTTGCAGGCGGCGGAGGCGGCATGCCGGGCATGGAGCGCATGGGCCCGGGCCTCGAGCGGCTGGGCGGCGCAGGCATGGAGCGCGTGGGCTCGGAGATGGAGCGCATGGGCCTGGTGATGGAGCGCATGGGCTCCGTGGACCGCATGGGCGCCGGCCTGGAGCGCATGGGCCCGCTGGGCCTTGACCACATGGCGTCCAGCCTGGAGCGCATGGGCCAGACCATGGAACGCATGGGCGCGGGCGTGGAGCGCATGGGCGGCGCCGCCGGCATGGGCTTCGGCCTGGAGCGCGTGGGCCAGAGCCTGGAGCGTGTGGGCCCCGGCGTGGAACGCATGGGCCCCGCCATGGAGCGCATGGGCCTGAGCATGGAGCGCATGGTGCCTGCGGGCATGGGCGCCGGCCTGGAGCGCATGGGCCCTGTGATGGAGCGCATGGGCGCCGCCGGCCTGGAGCGCATGGGCGCCGCGGGTCTGGAGCGCATGGGCCTGGAGCGCATGGGCCCCGTGATGGAGCGCATGGCCGGCGGCCTGGAGCGCATGGGCGCCAACAGCCTGGAGCGCATGGGCCCTGCACTGGGCCCAGCCCTGGGCGCCGGCATCGAGCGCATGGGCCTGGCCATGGGGGGCGGCGGTGCCGGCTTCGACCGCGCCCTGGAGATGGAGCGGGGCAACTTCGGAGGCGGCTTCGCGGGTTCTTTCGGGGGCGCCGGCGGCCACGCGCCCGGGGTGGCCAGGAAGGCCTGTCAGATCTTCGTGAGAAACGTGAGTGGCTCCAGGGGCTCCCTCTGGGCGGGCAACCGGGCGGGAGGGACGCAGCTGTCTGTCTGTGTCTGTGTGTCGCCCCCCCCCCCCCCACCTTGTTTCTTGATGTTTGATGGCGGAGAGACAGAGATCCGAGCCACAGGCAGGAGTTGTTATTATCTTTGCAGAAGCGGAATGCGGAATGCTATCACCTGGGCTCTTGGCTCTTTCTTGTTGATTTATAAGAGCTCTTCACATATGCGGAGTTTTTTCTGTCCTTCCCCCAGAGATCTGGCTGATGGGTTGGTGGTGCCAGGGGATTGAACCCGGGGCTTTGAGCCTCAGGCAGGAGAGCCTCTTTGTAGAGCCATTATGTTCTCTGCTCCTACCCTATGTGGATTCTTTTTTTTTTTTTCTTGTATCATTATTATTATTTTAATAAGAGCTTCTACTCAGCTCTGGCTGAAATGGTGCAGGGGATGGAACCTGGGACCTCGGGCTCAGGAATGAGAGGCTCTTTGCAGAACCACTGTTGACGCTCCCCGACCTTCTAAAATGTATTTTATTTTTAATCTTTTTTCCCTTTTTGTCGCCATTGTTGTTTTTATTGTTGATGTCATCGTTGTTGGATAGGACAGAGAGAAATGGAGAGAGGAGGGGAAGACAGAGGGGGAGAGAAAGACAGACACCTGCAGACCTGCTTCACCGCCTGTGAAGCGACTCCCCTGCAGGTGGGGAGCCGGGGGCTTGAACCGGGGTCCTTCCGCTGGTCCTTGTGCTTGGCACCATGTGCGCTTAACCCGCGGCAATACCACCCGACTCCCAAAATGTGTCTTATTTTAATGAGAGAGAGAGTTGACACTAGCGCCCTGCTCAGCTCTGGCTGATGGTGGTGCGTGCTGGGGATTGAAATTGGGACCTCAGAGCCTCCGGCAGGAGAGTCCTTTGCAGAACCATGGTGCCGCCTCCCCGGCCCGTACCCAAGTTAAGCCACAGGAGAGGGTGCTTGGATGGTGCTGGTGTCACCCCCGACAAACCCATTGCAGCTGGTGGTCTGCTCTTCGGGCAGCCTGAGACCCAGAAGCCCCCAACCCCACCCTGCGCCATACCGCGCAGGGTCTGGCTCGCCGCCTTTAACCCTTCTCTCCCCGTCCGTCCCTCCTCAGCTCCCGTTCGACTTCACGTGGAAGATGCTGAAAGACAAATTCAACGAATGTGGTGAGTCCTGGATGGGTCTGCGGGCCGCACAGGCCCTGACCTGCGCCGTGAGAGGCCTGGCGTGCGTGCATGTGCGCCCAAGACAAGACTGGGGGCCCCTCTCATGCCCCCCAGCCAGTGGTGAAGAGTAGCCCGTGTTTTACTTGCTTATTGGATAGAGACAGAAATTAAGAGGGCGGGGGGGGGGGGATAGAGGGAGACCCAGCAGCCCTGCCTCACCACTCGGGAAGCTCCCCTCCCACCTCCACCGACCCCCTGCTCGCGGTAGTGCCTGTGCTCAGCCGGTACGCCTGGCCCCCTTCCAGATTTCTCCATCTCTGGGTGAGCTGCTCCCAGCAGCGAGGTCTTGGGGGTCCAACCCCCCCCCAAGTTCTGTGGGGTGTTGGCTGGTGGGGGGAGAGAGAGAGAGTGTAAGGAGCTGGACAACACCAGGGGGTGCCGGGGGGGGTAATAGATGGAGTCTCAGGGTTGGGGGAGCCGCTGCCACCACCCCATTGACCTCGGGGTCAAGGCTGATCCCTGGGGTTGGCCTGGCCTGACGGGTGCTCTCTCTCTTTCTCTCTCTCCCTCTCCCCCCCATCCTGTCCCCCGTGCCCAGGCCACGTGCTGTACGCGGACATCAAGATGGAGAACGGGAAGTCCAAGGGTTGCGGGGTGGTCAAGTTCGAGTCCCCCGAGGTGGCGGAGCGGGCCTGCCGCATGATGAACGGGCTGAAGCTGAGCGGCCGGGAGATCGACGTGCGGATCGACAGAAACGCCTAGACGCAGCCTCCGGAGACCGCGCCGCCTCGGGATTTCTTGATGATGATGATGATGATGATGATTTTTGTTCTCTTCCCTTTTTTGCTCTCTCCCTCTCTCCTTTTCTTGTTGAAGGCCCCTTTGACTTTGTTGGCTGGATGTATAAAGATTTTTTTAAAAAAAACTTTTCTTTTTTTTGGGGGGGACAGGGTTGGGGGGGTTGTCCGTTGAATGATTTTATTATTATTATTATTATTGGTTTTTTTTTAATGACTCGGGGGTTCCATTTGACCGTTTGCATTTGGGATTACAATGTATACCTTTTTTTTTTTTTGTAGTTGTGGCATCTTGTCGATACTGACTGTGACTTTGATAATAAATACCAGTTCCTGAAAAAAGGAAGTTGCTTGCTGCCGTGTCGGTGTCTTGGGGGGGTCGGGGCTGGGCAGCAGGTCAAGCTGGGGCGCTGGTGCTGCCCCATGGGGAGAGGGGTCTGTCTGTGGACCCTTGAGTTCACAGCTGGCCGGCTGGGGGGCTGGCTGCTATGTGTCTTTGTCCTAAAAAAGGGGCTAAGCGCTCACGTGACAGTACTCAAGGACCCAGGTTCGAACCCCACCCCCCGTCCCCACCTACAGGGGACGCTTCACGAGATCAGTGGTGAAGCAAGGCAGTAGGGGTGTCTCTTGTCTTTCTCCCTGTCTTCTCCCCTCAGTTTCTCCCCGTCCTTTCAAGAATTAAAAAAAAATCAGGGCCAGGCAGTGGCACACCTGGTTAAGCACGCTCATTACACTGCGAGACCTGGGGTCTAGCCTCTGGTCCCCACCTGCAGGGGGAAAGCTTCGCAAGTGGAGAAGCAGGGCTGTGGGTGTCTCTTGCCTCTTTCTCTCTCCCTCCTCAGTTTTTGTATCCAAGAAGTAAATTTAAAGGGTGAGGGAGGTGTGCGCTCTCCCCTGAGACAGAGTCCCACAGTCAAAGAACCCCAAAACTGGGGGGTCAGGCGGTAGTGCAGAAGGTTAAGTGCACGTGGTGCGAAACACAAGAACCGGATGAAGGATCCTGGTTCGAGCCCCTGTCTCCCCACCTGCAGGGGAGTCGCTTCCCAGGCGGTGAAGCAGGTCTGCAGGTGTCGGTCTGTCTTTCTCTCCTCTCTCTCTGTCTTCCCCTCCTGCAGGTGGGGAGCCGGGGGCTCGAACCGGGATCCGTATGCCCGTCCTGGCGCTTTGTGCCACCTGCGTTTAACCCGCTGCGCTACCGCCCGACTCCCACTTTAAGGAATTTTAAGGATTCATTCAAGAGACGGCAGGATGGTTCTGCAAAAGACTCTCCTGCCTGGGGCTCTTGAGGTCCCAGGTTCAATCCCCACCACCACCAACAGCCAGAGGTGAGTAGGCTGCTGGTCTTTCTTTGTGTCTTTCTCTCTGATGATCTCTGTCATTAAAACAAAACATGAGAAATGAAATAAGATTTATTCAGAGCGGCACTTTGGCCTGTGCGATGATTTCCAGGGCTCCAGACACCGAGGGAGAGGGACTGGATGCCCCGAACTTCAGTCCCTTTGCCCGGCCACACGGGAATCGTTTCTTCACGACCACTTGGTGGTCTCCCCAGCCCACCCTCAGCAGGGGACGAACACACTTGGCGCTTGGCAGCCACTCTGTGCTATGAAGACCGAGTTGGGGCCACGCTAGGCACATGCAGCCACATTGGGGCTTTGTGCTTAGATGTCAGGCGCGGGTGTCCCCTAACACCCGCCACCCCCCACCCCCCCCCCCCGACAGACAGACAGACACTCAGCCAGGAGAGTGCTGCCCAAGGGATGAGACCATGGAGGGGACAAAAAGGGACATGAACAAAGAAAAAAAAAATTAAAAATCACCATCTGTTTATTTGTCCAGGTTCACGGATTCACTCTTTGTTTTCCCAGAGCCCGGCTCAGCTCTGGCTTCCGGTGGTGCTGGGGATCGAACCTGGGACCCTCGATGCCTGGGCCCTCCTGTTGCCGCCCGGCTGGTAGGTGGTAGGTGGGCCACCTTGACGTCTCAGCGACCCCGGGACAGTGGCTGACTCTCCACGGCATCTGCTGACAAAGGTGACTTCTTGGTGACCCCCTGGGCCTGTCCCCCCACCACACACACACACACACACACACACACACACACACACACACACACAGCTCTGATTTAGGGGACGCCTCCCTCTCATCCCTTCCTCTGCCCACCCAGCACCCCCAGGTTGGCCCAGAGACCTACCCCAGAAGCCCACGTCGTCATACACTTCCGTCTCCCTGGCAGAGGGCACGTGAGTCAGTCGGGGGTCCTCCGACAGCCCCCTTCCGTCTCTGCACCCCCCACATTCCCCGCCCGTCAACCCTGCAAGGACAGTACTCACAGGGGCAGCAGAGCTGTCCTGGGCACGTAGCCGTCTGCGAGAGAGAGAGAGAGAGGGGGGGGGGGGGAAGGTGTGGGGTGGGTGACTGAGCTCTCTGACCCTACCCGCCTCCCTCGCTCTCTCCCTGTGCCCGGCCGCCTCACTCACACTTTCCCTTGGCATCTCGACAGAGCATCTCCTCCGGGTTGGTGAACTCGATCACTTCCAGGATCTCCCCGCGCCGGATGCCCAAGTGTTTGCCGCCTCCTCGTCGGGTCTTGGCGTTAGGGTCGATCATCATCCTTGTCTGAATCACGATCTCTCCCTCAAACTGGGGAGAGAGACGGGGGGGGGGGGGAGATTCTGTCAGAGCTCTGACCCACTGCCCCACCAAAGAGAGAAACACACAGAGAGAGAGAGAGATTCTGTCAGAGTTCTGGCCCATGCTCCACACCTGAGAGAGAGAGAAAGAGAGATTTTTTTTAATTTTTATTTTTTTAATGAGAAAGAATAGATACAGAGGCAAAGATACTGGAGAGAGAGAGACCAGAGCCCCGCTCACTTCTGGGTTATGGTGGTGCTGGGGATTGAACCTGGGACTTCAGAACCTCACTCTTGAAAGGCTTTTACACAACCATTATGCTGTCTCCCCGGCCTGAGAGATTCTGTCAGAGCTCTGACCCATGCTCCCCACCCAAGAGAGATTGATTCTGTCAGACGTCTGACCCAAGCTCCAAGAGACAGAGACAGAGAGAGAGAGAGATTGGTGGTCCGGGAGGTGGCTCAGTGGATAAAGCATTGGACTCAATCACGAAGTTCAGTTCCTGACAGCACATGGACCAGAATGATGTCTGGTTCTTTCTCTCTCCCCTCCTATCTTTCTCATGAGTAAATAAATTCATTTTTTTTCTTTTTATATATATATATTTTATTTTTATTGATGGCGTTGTTGTTGGATAGGACAGTGAAGCGACTCCCCTGCAGGTGGGGAGCCGGGGGCTCGAATCAGGATCCTTACGCCGGTCCTTGCGCTTCGTGACACATGTGCTTAACCCACTGTGCTACCTCCCGACTCCCAAGTAAATAAATTCTTAAAAAAGAGAGAGGGAGAGGGAGTTGGACAGTAGTACAGTGGGTTAAAACTCCTCTCTACATTTCTCTCTGTCCTATTCAACAACGGTGACATCAATAACAACAATTACTATAACAATAAAAACAACAAGGGGAACAAAAGGGGAAATAAATAAGTAAATAAATAATAAATAAAAAAAGAGAGGGAGAGATTGTCAGAGCTCTGGCCTATGCTCCTCACCCGGCTCTGCCCCTGCCCACCTAGAGCTCGCTCTCTCTCTCTCTCCTTCCATCCCTCCCTCCAGGGTTATCACAGGGGCTCGGTGCACTTAACCCAGTTCACCACTGCCCAATCTCTCTCTGTCTCTCTCTGTCTCTCTCTCTCTCCCCCTTGTCCTCCACACCTTGAACTTCTTCCGGAACTCCCGCTCGGCTTTCTCCGCTCTCCTGAGCTGCTTCTGTGTCTTGGGGTCTGCAGGTGTGGGCTGCTGGGGTGGGGGGGTCTTCTTCCTGAAGCCCCCAGGAAGTCCCAGGAGTTAGTTTCTCAGCAGCCAGAGATAAGACATGTTTCCCCACCCCGACCCCCACCACCCCATGCCCACCCACCCTGTGTCACCTGAGCTCGGGATCTTGCAGGGTCCTCTTGGCTGGTGACACGTCATCTGATGTTGGGGACATATATGTCAGCTTGGCACCGGAGAGCAACACCGGGGGCCCTAATCGGCTAATCCCTCTGCGGGGCTGGTGGCTTCTTTCACGGCTCAGACACTTCTGGCTCTGGGAGCCAGAACTCTGGGCCGGAGTGGCTGGCAACTGTGTGTGCACGTCTGACCCCCATGAGGAAGTGTGTGACTTTTATCTGCTAAGATCCCACAGGGGCCTGGTGGTGGCGCACCTGGTTCAATGCACATGTTGCAATGCGCAAGGACCCGGTTCAAGGCCCCGGTCCCCACCTGCAGGGGGGAACGCTTCATGTGTGGTGAAGCAGGGCTGCAGGTGTCTGTCTCTCTCCCTCTCTATCTCCCCCCTTCCCTCTCGATTTCTGGCTGTCTCCAATAAATAAATAGAATAGAAAATAAAAGAATAGTACATCTTTTAGATTTATTTATTTTCGGGAGTTGGGTGGTAGCACAGCAGGTTAAGTGCACATGGTGCAAAGTGCAAGGACCAGCATAAGGATCCCGGTTCGAGCCCCCGGCTCCCCACCTGCAGGGGAGTCGCTTCACAGGCGGTGAAGCAGGTCTGCAGGTGTCTGTCTGTCTCTCCTCTCTCTCTGTTTTCCCCTCCTCTCTCCATTTCTCTCTGTCCTATCCAACAAGGACGACATCAATAACAACAATAACTACAACAATAATAATAAAAAACCAATGGTAACAAAAAGTAAAATAAAGACACACACACACACACACACACATATATATATATATATATATGTATATATATATATATATATATATTTAAAAAAACATGGCAGCCCAGCTCCCGTGAGCCTCATGCAAAGACAGACATGGGGGTTCATTGGGGAGGCAGGCATGATGTCCACAGACATGGAACTGTGGAGCCCCAGCGTTCACGGGTCGGAAGTGGCAGGGGGCCCCCCTCACCCTGGCAGGAAGTTGTGTGCTAACCTGTGTTGCAAGGATTTCCTGGGGGAAGCCCGGGACAGCAGAAGGGCCCCTGGGTAAAGGGAAGGTGCTCCCCTCTCTCCCCTGAAGGCTAGAAGGCAGGGAGGGAAGGGTGACACTTGAGAGGCTCCTGGATGGAAGGTTCTATAAAGAGGGCAGGGAAGCAGTCTGGGAGAAGAGGACCTGGGCTCTGTGTCTGGACTGGGGGAGCTGGGCTTTGGCACAGTTGGCTCTGCTCACATTACTATGCAAAAGGACCAGGATTGGGAGCAGCCACTAGAGCACCAGGTCATAGGACAGTGATCCGGGAGGCGGTGCAGTGGCTAAAGCATTTGACTCTCAAGCATGAAGTCCTGAGTTCAATCCCCGGCAGCACATGGACCAGAGTGATGTCTGGTTCTTTTTCTCTGTCCTATTATTTCTCATAAATAAATATAATCATTTAAAAAAAAAAAAGGAAAAAAAGGGAGCAGAGCGGGTTAAGTGCAGGACCAGTGTGAAGATCCCAGTTCAAGCCCCAGCCCCCCACCTTCAGGGGAGTTACTTCAAAGGCAGTGAAGCAGGTCTGCAGGTGTCTGTCTTTCTCTCCTCCTCTCTGTCTTCCCCTCCTCTCTCCATTTCTCTCTGTCCTATCCAACAACGACATCAACAGCATTAATAACTACAACAATAAAAAAACGGCATTAAAAAGGAAATAAAAATTGAAAATTTTTTTTAAAAGAGCACATAGTACAAAGTGCACGGACCCACTCAAAGATCCCGGTTCAAACCCCCTGTCCCCACTTGCAGGGGGGTCACTTCACAAGCCATGAAGTAGGTCTGCAGGTGGCTGTCTCTCTCCTCTTTCAATTGTTCTCTGTCCTGTCCAATAAAATGAAGAAAAAAAAAAAAGCCTTCCAGGGGCAGTGGATTCGTAGTGCCAACATCGAGCCCCAGCAATAACCCTGGAGGCAGAAAAATAAAAAAAGGGCCAGGGTTCAAGTCCCTGGTCTCCCCCCTTCAGTGGAGGAAGCAGGGCAGGGCTGCAGGTGTCTGTCTCCCCACACCCCTCGTTTCTCTCTCTCTGTTACAATAAAGAGGAAGTGGTGGGGGAGGCTGGGCTCTCAATTTCTCTCTCTCTGTCCCCCCCAAAAAAAAAAGATTGGAAAAAAAATAAAAGGAATTCCTGAGTCTGCCTTTCCAAAAATTATCATGGCTGGAAGCTTCATGAGTGGTGAAGCAGGGCTAAAGGTCTCTCTCTCTCTGTGTCTGTCTTTCTCCTCCCCCTTCCTTTCCAATTTCTCTCTGTCCACCCAAAAAAATAGATTAAAAAAAAAGGAAGGGCCAGGTAGTAGCGAAGTGGGTTAAGCTCAAGGATCCCGGTTCAACACCCCCCCCCCCCCCCGGCTCCCCGCCTGCAGGGGAGCCGCTTCACAGGCAGTGAAGCAGGTCTGCAGGTGTCTTTCTCTCCCCCTCTCTGTCTTCCCCTCCCTCCTCTATCCATTTCTCTCTGTCCTATCCAACAACAACGACACCATCAACAATAATAATAACTACAACAACAGTAAAAACAACAAGGGCAACAAAACGGAAAATAAATCAAAAAAATTTTTTAAATGCTATAAAAATAAAGGGGGATCCCTGAGTCTGCTTTTCCCACACTCCAAATTACCCCCACACATACACACACACACCTCTGTCGTTCGGTCCGGGGCTGACGCTGGTCACCACATCATCATAGGGCTCATAGATATTATCTGGGGACCTGCAGGGAGATGTGAGGCGTGACGTGCAGCGCCCCCATCCCTGCCCTCACACCCTTTCCCCGTGGGCTCCCCCCACCACTCACCGGGGGACCCCAGCAGAAGACTCAGTCCTCAGAATGTCTGTGGAGAGAGGTGAGTTGGAAGGAGGTGGCCGTTCCCCCAGGGCCCCCTGCACCCCCATCCAGCCCCCCCCATTTCTGGCCAGCTTATCTCACCTGAAGTGATCTCTGAGGGTCTCCAGAAACTCTGGATGTTCATGAGCCCTGGTGGCAGCGGCGGCTTGGCCGGTGGGGGGCCCAGGCTACTGGTGGGGGGCAGTGGCCTCCGACGGGGGCCCCCTTGGAGGGCCGGCCTGGCCCCACCATGACCAAGCCCCCCCATCCTCTGCCGCCCTGGGCTAGGGCCCCCCAGCAAGGCGCGAGGTAGCGAACTCTCGGAGACGGAGCTGGGGAGTGGAGGTTTCCGAGGGAGGTCCCCGGAGAAGTTGGGGTGCGTCCGGGGCCAGGCGTGGGGCTCGGGCTGTGAGAACTTACGGGGCTCCCCCCGGCTCCCCAGCTGCGAGAGCTTCCTGGGAAGCACCCCAAACTCAGGCTCTGATGTTGTCCTGGGAAGGCCGCTCAGGTTGAACTGGGGGAGCCTCTTGGGGGGTGCCTGGGGTTCTGGCTGCAGTGGTCTCTTGGGGGTCACGTTGACGTCGGGCTCCGAGGTCGTCCTGGTCAGGTCCCCCAGCTCTGGCTTCCTGGGGTACAGTCCCGGCGAAGGCCTCCTGGGAACTGTGCTAACTTCAGGTTGTGAGTGGTGGGGCTCCCCAGACTCAGAATTCCGGGGTGCCATCTGCAGGGGTGGGGGTTTCTTGCAGGGGCCGCTGGCCTGCAGCTGGGGGGGCTTCCTGGGGCTGGCAGTAATTTCGGGGGGCTGCAGGGGCTTTTTGGGGATCACGCCAAGATCAGGCTTCAGAGAGTGGGCTTGTGGCTCAGCCGGCTCGGCCTTCCAGGGGGGCGTTCTGGGCACCTCACTCGGCAGAGATCTCTTGGGGAGACCCCTGGCCTGAGACTGTGAGGTCTTTTGGGGGGCTGCACAGAAGTCAGGCACAGGGGGCTTCTTGGGGAACCCCCCTATGTTAAACCCTGGCGTTGGAGGCTTGGGGGAGGCCTCGGTGGGCTCAGGCCTCTGGGGCGTTCTGGGGAAGGGGCTGCCCAGCTTGGATTCTGGGGGGACCCTGGCCAGCTCAGGCTGTGGGGGCTTGGGGGGAAGCCTGGCAGGCTCCCCGGCCTCGGGCTGCTGTGGTGGCTTCTTGGAGAAGTCACTGGGCTCAGACCTGGAGGGCTTCATGGAAGCGTCAGGGGGCTCGGGCTTCTTGGGCTGCTTGCTGGCTGGTTCTGGAGTTGGAAACTTCTTGAGGACTCTGTTGAACTCGGGCTTGGGGGGTTTTTTGGGGTGCTCGCTGCTGTCTGCCTGAGAGGCCTGAAACTTGGCTTGGAGGCTCCGGAAGTCCTGGGGGGTCTCCTGGGGGGAGGGAAATGGGGGATGAAGGGTCGGGGGACACAGAGGAGGCTTGGGGTGGTGGGGACCTCAGGAACGCTCACTCACATGCTGGGGATTGAACTCAGGACCTCAGGTACTGGAGTGATGCCATGGGTCTGCCCTCCCCTCCCTTCCTCTCCTCTCTCCTCTCCTCTCTCTCTTTAATAAAATAAATAGGGGCCAGGCGGTGATGCACACATTACAGTGCCCAAGGACCCAAGTTCAAGCCCCCTGATCCCCACCTGCAGGGGGGAAGGGAAGCTTCCCAAGATGTGAAGCAGGTCCGGAAATGTCTCTCTCCCTCTCTATTATCCCCTTCCCTCTGGACTCCTGTGTCCTATCAAATGTAAGTTAAAAAATATATATTATCTTTTTTTTTTTTTTTGCCTCCAGGGTTATTGCTGGGGCTCAGTGCCTGCACCATGAAGCCACTGCTCCTGGAAGCCATTTTTCCCCTTTTTGTTGCCCTTGTTGTTGTAGCCTAGTTGTGGTTATTATTGTTGCTGTTGATGTCGTTGTTGTTGGAGAGGACAGAGAGAAATGGAGAGAGGAGGGGAAGACAGAGAGGGGGAGAGAAAGACAGACACCTGCAGACCTGCTTCACCGCCTGGGAAGCGACTCCCCTGCAGGTGGGGATCCAGGGGCTCGAACCGGGATCCTTAACGCTGGTCCTTGCGCTTTGTGCCACGTGCGCTTAACCCGCTGTGCTACCGCCCGACCCCCCCCCACCCAAATTTATTACCTTTATTGAATAGAGACAGAAATTATGCCACCACCCAGCCCCCTCAAATGCAAATTATATCAATACTATCTTTTAAAAATCAGTAGCCCAGGAGGTGGTACAATGGCTAGAGTTGGGGCGCTCAAGCATGAGGTCCTGAGTTCAAATCTCTGGCCACACATGTGCTTAAGGAAGGCTCTGCTTTGCCCCCACCCAAATAATTACCATCTATGTGAGGGCTGGGGAGACAGTATCATGGTTCTGCATAAGACACTCCTGCCTGAGGCTTCAAGATCCCAGGTTCAATCCCCAGCACCGCCATCAGCCAGAGCTCTGCATTGGTCTGGTCTATCTGTATCTTTCTTTCTGCGTCCCTCTCATTAAAATAAAGTAAATCGAGAGTCGGGCGGTAGCGCAGCGGATTAAGCGCAGGTGGCGCAAAGCACAAGGATCAGCGTAAATACGATCCCGGTTCGAGCCCCCGGCTCCCCACCTGCAGGGGAGTCGCTTCCCAGGCGGTGAAGCAGGTCTGCAGGTGTCTGTCTTTCTCTCCCCCTCTCTGTCTTCCCCTCCTCTCTCCATTTCTCTCTGTCCTAGCCAACGACGACAACAAGAATAATAATAACTACAACAATCAAACAAGGGCAACAAAAGGGGGTAAATAAGTATTTAAAAAAATAAAGATAATAATTTTTTAAAAAAATTTCAGTTATGAAATAATTTGGAAAGGAAAAAAAGAGGAAAGAGAAAGAAGAAGGGAGAGAGAAAAGAGAGAGGAGCAGGGCCTCCCTCTGGCAGATGCGATCAAACTCGGGACCTCATGCATGGAGGATCTCAGTGCTTTATCTACTGTGCCACCTCCAGGGGCGGGGTACTGACTGAGCTTGAACACTGGGCGCCAGGGCTCGAACCTGGGGCCTCAGGCTTGCCAACCCGGAGCTCCAAGGCACTGAGCCATCCCAACCCCCTTTCCTGATTCTCCAGATCTGAGAGAGTGAGGCCCAGTGGTTAGGTGGGGTGGGGTGGGCAGGGGCCTGAGGCTCTACCAACGGGGTCCCCCTTCTCCCACCCAGGACCCCAGGAGGAGCTTGGAGGCCTGCACCGGGGCCCCTGAGGATGATGGGAGAGTTTCTAGGTCAGAGCAGACCTGGCCTAGTTAATGGGATGGCGGCCTGCGCCCCTGCCTGCGTTCTCACAGGGACTGGGGGGGGGGGGGGCTGGTGGATGGGGTGGTGTGTGCAAGGCCCACGACTCTTTCTGGGCGCCTCTGCCAGGGAGCCCCCCAGGCTACTGGCCCTTCAAGGCTGCTGTACCACAGTTATTTTCCTGTTTATTTTGGATAGAGACAGAGAGAGCGAGATGGGAGGGAGAGGCAGATAGCTAGAGAGAGACAGAGAGACAAGAGACACCTGTAACCCTGTTTCACCATGTGCAAGGACCCTTGAACCCGGGTCCTTGCACATGGTAACGTGTATACTGTGCCAGAGGCACCCTTACCCAGTCCCTTCCTATTCTCTCTCTCTCTCTCTCTCCCTTTTGTTTCCTTCTCTTCTTTCTCTTCTTTCTTTTTGGTAGGCACACACACACACACACCAGCCCTGAACCTTCCTCCAGTGCGGTGGGGGTTGGGCTCAAACCCTGGTCACGCACATGGCAAAACATCACCCTGTCCAGATGAGCTATTCCATTGGCCCTCCCTCTCCTCCTGCCCCCCCCCCCATAAATAAGGAAAGAAAGAAAGAGAGAGAAAGAAAGGAAGAAAGTCTGAATCCACGGACCTTTTGCCCTGTGACCTGGGGACAGAGAGTCCTGGGTCAGGCCCACCTGTCTTCCTGAGGGTCACAACCTCAGCCTGGCTCCATGAGGGGGTGGAGGGTATGGGTGCCAGGCCCATCTGACCCCGACCTGGCTCTCTCTGGGCCTTGGGGTCATTTATTCATTTCGTTCCCCTCTGGGAGCCAGACCCTCTGCTCCTCCCTCTACCCCTTCGCTCTTGGAAAACGCTCGCTCTCTGGTTCCCACCTGAGTTCCCTCCATCCCTTATGTGGCCAGTGTGTGTGTGTGTGTTTAGGGGGGCTCCCCCGGCTCTTGGGGACTCACCATGTCCACAAGCACTGGAGTGGGTCCGCGGGGGCTGCTGTCTTCCGGAAGCTTCTATGGCTTCTGCTCCCAGGAAGCGCTGGCCTGTCCCCGGGTCCTGTGTGGGTGTGTGTGGGGGGACTCTCACTTCCTGTCGCTCCCTCCTGCTCTTACTCCCTCCACCCTGTGTCCCCTCACTGCAACCACTGGCTCTGCCCACTGGGTGCTGGGCTGTCTACACCCCTCCTGTCTCCGGGGGTGGGGGCCCCAGGGAGGGGGAGCAGGGGAGAGGTCAGGGCATGTCTGTCTGTCTTTTGTCAGCCCAGCTCTTGGTTGCCTCACCTGCTTCCTCATTTCAACATTTCCTGGCCGCTGAGCGGGACTTCCCTGTAACAGGATGGCTGGGGAAGAGGACTCATTAGAGGACTGCCGGTGGTAGGAGTAGGGGATATGGTATCTGGTGGCCTGTCCCTTCCCTAAGGCTTCAAAGAAGACAGAGGGTGGGAGGTGGTGGTGGTGACAGCCAGTCCTGACCCCCCCACCCCCACTTGACCCTCTTTTAAAAAAAAATATTCCCTTTTGTTGCCCTTGTTGTTTTATTGTTGTGGTTATTATTATCATCGTTATTGATGTTGTCATTTTTTGGATAGGACAGAGAGAAATGGAGAGAGGAGGGGAAGACAGAGGGGGAGAGAAAGACAGACACCTGCAGACCTGCTTCACCGCCTGTGAAGCGACTCCCCTGCAGGTGGGGAGCCAAGGGCTCAGACCGGGATCCTTCGGCCGGTCCTTGCGCTTTGTGCCACCTGCGCTTAACCTACTGCGCCACCCTCTGACTCCCAAACGTGACCCTCTTAACTGCAGTCCCCACCAGGTCAGTGACGTCGGCCACACTGACCCAGATGGGGGTGGATGGGGCACAGAGGGGTGGCTGGGTAGAAGGAACCCTGATTCTCAACCCAACCTGCCAGAATGGCTTGAGGAGAGGCGCATATATATATTTTTGCTTCAGGGTTATCACTGGGCTCAGCACCTACACTACGAATCCACTGCTCCTTGAGGCCATTTTTTCCCATTGTTGTTGCTGCTGTTTTTGTTGTTGGATACGACAGAGAGAAATGGAGAGAGGAGGGGAGAGAGAGGAGGGGAGAGAGAGGAGGGGAGAGAGAGGGGGAGAGGAAGAGAGACACTCACAGCGCTAATGCCTGGCCTCCCCAAAATAACTTTCTAGGGAGTCAGGCAGTAGCGCAGTGGGTTAAGCGCAGTGAGTTAAGCGCAGTGGGTTGTGCATGTGGCGCAAAGCGCAAGGACCGGCATCAGGATCCGGGTTCGAGCCCCCGGCTCCCCACCTGCAGGGGAGTCGCTTCCCAGGCGGTGAAGCAGGTCTGCAGGTGTCTGTCTTTCTCTCCCCCTCTGTGTCTTCCCCTCCTCTCTCCATTTCTCTCTGTCCTATCCAACAACAACGACATCATCAACAACAACAATAATAACTACAACAGTGAAACAACAAGGGCAGTAAAAGGGAATAAATAAATACATTATTTTTTTTTTTTTAAAAAGGGCTCTCTGGAGTCCTTTGGTCGAATATCTCACCTGGACAGTGTGTTGCTTTGCCATGTGGGTGACCCGGGTTCGAGTCCGGCCTCTACCATGTTGGAGGGCACTTTGGGGCTGGGATCACTCTTTCTGTCTCTGGCTGAAAAAGTCAGCCCAGGAGGGGTGCACCGAGTTAAAGACACATAGTACTGAGTGTAAGGACCTGGCTGAGTGTACTTGTTACAGTGCATAAGGACCCAGGTTCAAGCCCCCAGACTCCACCTGCAGGGGGATAGCTTCAGAAGCAGTGAAGCAGGGCTGCAGATGTCTATGTCTCTATCTCCCCTTCCCTCTCGACTGCTGGCTGTCTCTATCATAGAAATAAAGATATAATCATAATTAATAATAATAAAAGTAATCTGTCACTTGGTTAAGCTTTTCGGTCTGGGGCCGCAGGCAGAGGCAGACGGAAGGTTTGGGCGCCCTCTGCTGGACAGTCCCGGGAGGACTCTCACTGCTGAATTACCCACACAACTCCAAAATTTTTCTTTATTATTATTGTTTTTTAAAAATATTTATTCCCTTTTGTTGCCCTGGCTGTTTTATTGTTATAGTTATTATTGTTGTTATTGATGTCATCATTGCTGGACAGGACAGAGAGAAATGGAGAGAGGAAGGGAAGACAGAGAGGGGGAGAGAAAGACAGACACCTGCAGACCTGCTTCACCGCCTGGGAAGCGACTCCCCTGCAGGTGGGGAGCCGGGGGCTCGAACCGGGATCCTTTGGCCGGTCCTTGTGCTTTGCGCCACGTGCATATAACCCGCTGTGCTACCTCCCGACTCCCTTTTCTTATATTTTTAATACTGGATAGACACAGAGAGGTACTGAGACAGAGACACCCGCAGCCCTGCTTCACCTCTCGTGAAGCTTCCCCCCTGCAGGTGGGGACTAGGGGCATGAACCCAAGTCCTTGCACACTGTAATGTATTTGCTCAACCAGTACACCAATTCCTGGCCCCTTTATCTCAGTTTCTCTGTCTGTCTGTCCCTCTCTTCCTCTTTAAATATATATATTGTGCCTCCAGGGTTATTGCTGGAGCTCAGTCGAATCCACTGCTCCTGGAGGCTATTTTCCCCCTTTTATTGGCCTGCTGTTTTATCATTGTTGTGGTTATTATTATTGTTGTTACTGAATGAGAAAGATAGGAGGATATGATACATGTGCTTCTAGGGATTGAACTAGGGACCTCTTGCTTGAGAGTACAATGATTTATCCATTGCGCCACCTCCTGGACAAAACATAAAAAATATTTATTTCTTTTTGTTGCCCTTGTTTTATTGTTGTAGTTAGTATTGTTGTTGATATTGATGTCATTGTTGTTGGATAGGACAGAGAGAAATGGAGAGAGGAGGGAAGACAGAGAGGGGGAGAGAAAGACAGACACCTGCAGACCTGCTTCACCGCCTGTGAAGCGACTCCCCTGCAGGTGGGGAGCCGGGGGCTCGAACTGGGATCTTTGCGCTTTGCGTCACCCGCTCAACCCGCTGTGCCACCACCTGATTCCCTAAATTAAAAAAAAATTATTATTGGGTAGGGAAATTGAGAGGGGATGGGGAGAGAGACAGACCCCTGCTACCACTTGTGAAGCTTTCCCCCTGCTGGTGGGAACCAGAGGCTTGAACCTGGGTCCTTACACACTGTAGTGTGTGTCTTTTTATTTATTTTCCCTTTTGTTGCCTTTCTATTGTTGTTGTTGGATAAGACAGAGAGAAATGGAGAGAG
Organism: Erinaceus europaeus; assembly: GCF_950295315.1. Taxonomy (NCBI): domain Eukaryota; kingdom Metazoa; phylum Chordata; class Mammalia; order Eulipotyphla; family Erinaceidae; genus Erinaceus; species Erinaceus europaeus. Next base: position 2,966,814 of record NC_080184.1, read on the forward strand.
GAGGGGCAGACAGAGAGGGGGAGAGAAAGACAGACACCTGCAGACCTGCTTCACCGCCTGGGAAGCGACTCCCCTGCAGGTGGGGAGCTGGGGGCTCGAACCAGGATCCTTGTGCTTAGTACTACGTGTGCTTAATCCAATGCACCACTGCCGGGCCCCCTCCTTCTATTCTTCTTTTATAAAGATTTTATTTATTTATGAAGATGGTAGATGAGAGAGGGAGAGAGGGAGGGAGAGGGAAAGGGGCTGGGGAGACAGCATAAGGGTTCTGAAAAAGCTTTCTTTTTCTTTTTGCCTCCAGGGTTATTGCTGGGGCTCAGTGCCTGCACTAGGAATCCACTGCTCCTGGAGGCCATTTTTTTCCATTTTGTTGCCCTTGTTGTTTATCGTTGTTGTTGTAGTTATTCTTGCTGTCGTTATTGTTGGATAGGACAGAGAGAAATGGAGAGAGGAGGGGAAGACAGAGGGGGAAAGAGACACCTTGCAGACCTGTTTCACCGCCTCCCCTGCAGGTGGGGAGTCCGGGGCTCAAACCAGGATCCTTATGCCGGTCTTTGCGCTTTGCGCCACCTGTGCTTAACCCGCTGCGCCACTGCCCAACTCCCAGTGTGTGTGTTTTAAGCAGGTGCACCACCGCCTGGTCCATCTGATCAGTTATTTATGAAATAATCATTGCACTCCCGTGCACCATCTCCCAGGCTGCAATTTTTTTGTATATATATATATATATATATATATATATATATATATATATATATATACACGTTTCTTTTTATTAAAAAGACTTGCTAGGGAGCGAGAACCAGAGCTTCCCTCTGGCACATGCAATGCCAGGGATGGAACTCTGGACCTTGTGCTGGAGAGTCTCTGCTTTCGAAGTCCACTGTGCCCTCTTCCTTTCCCCGCGGTGGCACTCGTGTGACAGGCCGAGAGTCCCAAGTCTGACATTCAGGACTCAAGTTCAAGTCCCCGTCCTGACCACTAAAACAGGTGCAGCTGGCAGCGGCCCTGGGGGAGGGGGGGCACCAGCCTGGGCACAGCCCCTCCAAGTGGGGGTGATGGAAGGTGGGCGCTCAGGGGTGGTCTTCCCCCCAATTCCCCGCCCCCGCCCCCGCCCCCGAGTCCTCCCATCCGTCCTGGGACATTCAGAGCGGCGAGTAGACAGGGCAGTCCCCCTCGGCGGCCGGCACAGGTGCTGCAGGATCCAGGGGCGCAGGGCAGGGGGGCCCCGGTGCGGGCGGGTCTGGGCGCTCTGGGCGCTGCTGGTCAGCGGTTGAGGCCCCGGGGCGGTGCTCCTCCAGGTGCTGGGTCATGGCGGCCCGCGAGGCCGTGGCGAAGGCGCACTGCATGCACGAATAGCGGCCCCGCGTGTGTTCCCACACGATGCGGCTCGGGGCCGCGTGCCCTGCGGTCAGGCGGGCATGTCAGTCCCTGCACCGCGGCAGCCCGAGCACCCCCCTGGAGCATGGCCGCGGCCCCTCCCCACCTCCCCATCGGCTGCAGGGGTGCTGGCGGGACCCCATTAGTCCTTGAAGGGGTCCCACCCTACTTTCTTCTTCTTTTCACTTACTGAATAGAGACGGCCAGAAGTCGAGGGGAAAGGGGAGACAGGCAGAAAGGGAGAGAGAGAGAGAGAGAGACAGACAGACACCTGCAGCCCTGCTTCATAGCTCGCAAAGCTTTCCCCCTGCAGGTGTGGACTGGGGGCTCAAACCCCCTGGTCCGTGATGAGGTGTGTTATCACCCGTGGATAGAGACAGAAATCAAGAGGGGGTAAGAGAGAGGGAGAAAGAGAGATCCCAGCAGTCCTGCTTCACTGCTCTTGAAGCTTCTTCCTCCCTGCCAGGTGAGGATCAGGGACTTGAACCCGAGTCTCTGGGCACTGGGACGTGTGCTGTTTACCACGTGCGTCACCAGCTGGCCCCATTATCGTGATGAGACGTTTCCTTTGCTTAATGAGCGAGACCGGAGCCCTTGCTCGGCTCTGGCTGCTGGTGCTGCTGGGGCTTGAACCTGGGACCTCAGAGCCTCAGGCTGGAGAGTCTGTCTGCAGAACCCTCCTGCTGTCTCCCCAGCCATATCTGCATTATGATGATCATCATCACTTTTGAGGGGGCGCCTTGACTTTTCCCTCCAGCCCCCCAACACCCAGCTGTGGCGGACACGTGCGTTTCCAGCAGAGACACCTGCGCGCGGGCGGAGGTGGCGCGGACACGCGGCTGACCCCACAAGAGCCGTGAATTCTCAGGGGGGCACCGAGGATGGGAAGCCCCCCTTTCCACCCCCCAACCCCCCCCATCATCGCCGGCACGCACCTGCCGGCGCATCCGAGCCGCCCTGGGGCCTCCGCGGGCTGCCGCTGGCACCTGCGGGGAGCGAGGGGCGGCTCAGGGTCCGAGTGTGCGGGTGGTGGCGGCGGTGAGCCTAGGTCAGTTCCGGGGACCCCCACCCGGTCTCCCCGCCCCCCACGCACCTTGGCTCTTCTTCCAGACGGCGGCGCTGGACGCGGGCGGCCCGGGCGCGGCCGCCAGGAAGGGGCGCAGGCGCGGGGGGCTGGGGCCAAAGGGCGCGGGGTTCAGGTAGGGCTGGAAGGGCCCGGCGGGGGCGGGGCCGGGGGCGGGGGCCGGGGCGCCCAGGGGCTCGAGCAGCGGGAAGGGCGGGCCGGGGGCGGGGGGCTCGGCCTCCGGGGGGCGCTCGGGGGGCGGCGGTTCTCGGTCCAGGGCGGGCGGCGGCGGCGCGGGGCTGTGCGCGTGCTCGGCGCACACGTGCAGGTGCTTGAAGAGCGAGCGGTGCGTGCGGAAGCGCAAGAGGCAGTTCTCACACCTGGGGGGGAGCGGTGGGGGGCGGCTGCGGGCTTCCGACGCCCCTCGGGACCCCCCTCTTCCCCCACCCTGGGCCTGGGAACACCCGAAAGGCGGACTGGATTGCGATTGGCCAGCCCACTCACGTGGTCCAATTGCAGAGCCCCGCCCACTTCGAAGCCCCGCCCACTGGGAGGTGGCCAATGGAGACGCAGTGGGCGTGGCACGGAACCCCGCCCCTCAGGGAGTCTGAGCCAACGGAGGGCTGGCGGGAGCCTAGGTGGGCGTGGTCTGGCCCTTTAGGACTGGCTGGAGCCCAAGTGGGCGTGACCCACCCCATCCCTCCAGGCCTGGGGGCGGGGCCCTCTCCTGAAGCCACGCCCACTCGGGGGACCCCTGCCCCTCCCCGACCTGGGGGAGGGGAGGGGTGGGGGTGGGGGTGGATCCCAGTCAGGGAGCCACAGAGGGGGCGAGGGTCTCACTTGAAGTAGCGGTTGGGTTTGTAGTGCAGCCGGCCGTGGGCCACCAGCTCCTGCATGGTGGGGAAGGTCTCTGCGCAGCTCAGGGCCGAGCAGCGGAAGAGCTTGCCTGGCAGGGGGGCAGGGCGGAGGTCGAGGGTGGAGGACAGAGGGCTGCCATGGGGTCCCGCCTGCTCCCCGACTCCCCCCTCCAACCCACCCTGGGGTCCTCCTACCTTCCAGGGACTGTGTGGGCGGGCAGTGGGTGCGCAGGTGCTGAGCCAGCTCGCGGACGCTGGGGAAACTGAGGCAGCAGGCGGGGCTGGAGCAGGGGATCTGCTTCGCTGCGGGGATGCAGGAACGGGAGGGAAGGAAGGATGGTTGGCACCTGGCCCAGGCAGGAACCACTCCCATGGCCTCTAAACTGCCCCCCCGCATCTCACCACGGCACTGGAAGAAACTTCCTTTGACCTGCTATGCCTCTGTCTCTCTCTTTTATTACCAGAGCACTGCTCAGCTCCGGCTTATGGCAGAGCTGGGGACTGAACCTGGGTCCTTTGGTACCTCAGTAATGAAAGGCGTTTTGCATAACCATTATGCTGTCTCCCCAGCCCTAGGTCTGTCTCTGTCTCTTTTTTGCCTCCAGGGCTGTCGCTGGGGCTCGGTGCTGGCACTACGATTCCACTGTTCCTGGAGGCTATTTTTTTTTCCCTTTTGTTGCCCTTGTTGCTTATCGTCTGTCGTTGGATAGGATAGAGAGAAATGGAGGGTGTGTGTGTGTGGGGGGGGGGGGGGAAGACAGACAGGGAGAGAGAGACAGACACTTGCAGACCTGCTTCTCTGCCTGTGAAGTGACGCCCCTGTAGGTAGGGAGTTGGGGGCTTGAACTGGCCAATCTACTCTCTGTATGTCTCTCTCCCTCTTTTATTAAAAAATATTTATTTCCTTTTTGTTGCCCTTGCTGTTTTATTGTTGTTGTTATTGATGTCGTCGTTGTTGGCTAGGACGGAGAGAAATGGAGAGAGGAGGGGAAGACAGAGAGGGGGCGAGAAAGACAGACACCTGCAGACCTGCTTCACCGCCTGGGAAGTGACTTCCCTGCAGGTGGGGAGCCGGGGGCTCGAACCGGGATCCTTACACCGGTCGTTGTGCTTTGTGCCATGTGTGCTTAACCCACTGAGCTACTGCCGGACTCCCTCCAGGAACTTTTAAAAAAAAAGAAAAAAAAATCTTATTAATGAGAAAGACAGGAAGAGAAAGAGAGAGAGAGATCCAGACATCACTCTGGTTCATGTGCTGCTGGGGATTGAACCCAGGACCTCATGCTTGAGCGAGAGCTGACCAGGGCTCTGGGAAATAAACAAATCCCACAAATCAAGAAAAAGGCCGGGCCAGGGATGGTTCTGCAAACAGATTTTCCTTTCTGAGGCCCTGAGGTCCCAGGTTCAACCCCCAGCACCACCATCACCCAGAGCTGAGCAGGGTTCCGGGGGAAAAAATAATAGGGCTGGGGAGACCGCACAGTGGTCGTGCAAAGGACTTCTTCTGACTGAAGCTCTGAGGTCCCAGGTTCAATCATGTTATCTCCTTGGCCTAACCAGTTCTGTTTCCTGCTGATGTCCAGTCCTAAATGATGTCTTCTATTGACTGATTTTTTTTTTTTTAAAGATTTATTTATTAGTGAGGAAGATAGAAGGAGAGAAAGAACCAGACATCACTCTGGTCCACGTGCTGCCAGGGATTGAACTCAGGACCTCATGCGTGAGAGTCCAGTGCTTTATCCACTGGGCCACCTCCCGGGCCACAATTATTTTATTTATTATTATTATTTTTAAAACTTTTTAAAAAAATATTTATTTTATTTATTTATTCCCTTTTGTTGCCCTTGTTGTTTTATTGTTGTAGTCGTTGTTGGATAGGACAGAGAGAAATGGAGAGAGGAGGGGAAGACAGACACCTGCAGACCTGCTTCACTGCCTGTGAAGCGACTTCCCTGCAGGTGGGGAGCTGGGGTTCGAACCGGGATCCTTATGCTGGTCCTTGTGCTTTGCGCCACCTGCGCTTAACCCGCTGCGCTACCGCCCGACTCCCTATTATTATTATTTTTACCAGAGCCCTGCTCAGCTCTGGTTTATGGAGTGAGGGGTTGAACCTGGGGCCTTGGAGCCTTAAGCATGAGAGAGTCTTTGCAGAACCAAGATGGTATCTACCCTCTGCCGGATTTTTTTTTTTTTTTAAGATTTTATTTTTTTAAATCTTTATTTATTGGATAGAGACAGCCAGAAATTCAGAGGAAGGGGGAGATAGAGAGGGAGAGAGACAGAGAGATCTCTGCAGCCCTCCTTCACCACTTGTGAAGCTTCACCCCTGCAGGTGGGGACCAGGGTGCTTGAACCTCGATCCTTATGCACTGTAATGTATGTGCTTAACCAGGTGAGCCACCGCTCGGCCCCTGGAACATTTTATTTATTAATTAATGAGAAAGACAGAAGGAAAAAATGAGAAAGAGAGAGAGAGATAAAAAGAGACATCACTCTGGTCCATGTGCTGCCGGGGATTGAACTCGGGACCTCATGCTTGAGAGTCCAGTGCTTTATCCACTGCACCACCTCCCGGACCACTCTTTTTTCTTTCTTTGTTGCTTCCAGGGTTATTGTGGGGGCTCAGTGCCATCACTACAAATCCACTGCTCCTGGTGGCAATTTTTTGCCATTTTACTGGATAGGACAGAGAGGAACTGAGAGAGGAGGGGGAGGTAGCGAGGGAGAGAGACACCTGCAGACCTGTGTCACCGCTTGTGAAGCTTCCCCCCTGCAGGTGGGGAGCCCGGGGCTCGAACCGGCATCCTTGCACCCGCTTTGTACTGTGTGTGCGTAACTGGGTGTGCCACTTCTTGCCCACCTCCTCCCCCTGCCCTGTTCATTCAATGTGCCGGAGGCTCGAACTTGGGAGGTGTTTGTGGCAATAGCCACCGCTCCCTCCCAGAAGTTCCCCAAGCAGTGTCACCTGAGGACGGGCGCCTCCGGGGAGCCCTCAGGTCTTTGCTGGCTCTCTGGCCAGGCTGGCCGCTGTCCGGGCTGGGTGACGCGCCCTGCTGTGTCCCCCCTCCGGGGCCTCCGTGGTCCCATGCTGCTGGAGTTGTGGTCCCCCAGTCCAGGCCTGGCTCCTCCTCCCCCACGGTGGAGGGAACTGCTTCCTTCAAAGCTTGGGAGACTTCCTGGTCTTTCTCGCTGGAACTGGGCTCCACGGGGGCCAGTGGGTCGGCGCTGGGCCCCGAGGGCTCCTCCTCCTGGAGGAAGGAAGAGACAGGGCGAGAATCTCTCAGGGCACTAGGAGGGAGACATACCACACAGTAAGCTGAGCTTCCTCAGTTGCGAGGGTTCCTGGTCATGTGGTGCCCGGGTTGGAACTTGGGCTCTGTGAACGTGAATGGCAGTGCAGACATTTCCCAGTAAGTGATCTCTCCAGCCATGGTTAAAAAAAGATTGTTTGAGGTGGAGGATAGATAGCATAATGGTTCTGCAAACAGACTCTCATGCCTGAGGCTCCAAAGTCCCAGGTTCAATCCCCCGCACCACCATTAAGCCAGAGCTGAACAGTGTTCTGGTTAAAAAAAAAAAAAAAAAAAAAAAGGGAGTTGGGCGGTGGCGCAGCGGGTTAAGCGCACGTGGCGCAAAGCGTAAGGACTGGCATAAGGATCCCGGTTCGAGCCCCCGGCTCCGCACCTGCAGGGGAGTCGCTTCCCAGGCGGTGAAGCAGGTCTGCAGGTGTCTGTCTTTCTCTCCCCCCTGTCTTTTCCTCCTCTCTCCATTTCTCTCTGTCCCATCCAACAACGACGACATCAATAACAACAACAATAAAAAAACAAGGGCAACAAAAGGGAAAATAAATAAATAAATAAATTTAAAAAAAAAGATTATTGAAAAGCAGCAGACATAGCCGGATCTCAGTCTCTCAGTCCACAGCTGCCTTCCACACCAACCAAGAACGGGCAAGAAATACAGGGGACCTAGGGAATGTAGGCCTTTTATTTTATTATTTTTGTGGCACATTTTTTTTTTTTTTTGCCTCCAGGGTTATTGCTGGGGCTCAGTGCCTGCACTACGAATCCACTGCTCCTGGAGGCCATTTTTTCCCTTTTGTTGCCCTTGTTTATTGTTGTTATTATTACTGTCATCGTTGTTGGCTAGGACAGAGAGAAATGGAGAGAGGAGGGGAAGACAGAGAGGGGGAGAGAAAGACAGACACCTGCAGACCTGCTTCACCGCCTGGGAAGCGACTCCCCTGCAGGTGGGGAGCCGGGGGCTCGAACTGGGATCCTTACACAGGTCACTGTGCTTTGCGCCACCTGTGCTTAACCTGCTGTGCTACCGCTCAACTCTCCCCCATATTTTATTTTTAAAGATTTTATTTATTTATACCAGACATCACTCTAGTCCATGCCGGGGATTGAACTTGAGACATCATCCTTCAGAGTCCAATGCCTTATCCTCCTGGACCACTATTTAATTAATTTGTTGATTTTGTTTAAATCAGAGCCCTGCTCAGCTCTGGCTGATGGTGGTGCTGGGGATGGAACCTGGGACCTCGGAGCCTCTGGCAGGAGAGTCTGTTTGCAGAACCCCTGTGCCATCTCCCCACCCGTTCCTCTGATTCTTCTATCTCTATATCCCCAGGGCAGAAGGGGGTGCCTAGTAGGATTCACTCTTAGGGCTGAACAGTGCTGGGACAAAAAAAAAAAAAAAAGTGTTTTTAGAACCGTCAGCAGGTGGCGCTGTGGGCAAAGCATTGAACAAGTACTGAGTTTGAGCTTGCTCTCTCGCATATATTATTATTATTATATTTATTTACTGGATAGAGACAGGCAGAAATCGAGAGGGAGGGGGAGACAGAGAAAGAGAGACACCTGCGGCTCTGCTCCACCACTCGTGAAGTTTTCCCACTGCAGCTCGGGACCGGGGGGCTCGAACCTGGGTCCTTGTGCGCTGTGACATGTGTGCTCAACCAGGTGCGCCACCACCCGGCTCCCTGTGGCATCTATTCAAAACCAGAGTGATGCTCTGGTTCTCGCTTTCTCTTCTCCATCTCGTAAACGAATCATTAAATAGATTTAATTTATTGTTATTACTGATTTTAATGATTCTTTTTGCCAGGATCATTGCTCAGGCCTCGTTGATGGTGGTGCCGGGGATTGGACCGGAGACCTCAGCGTCTCAGGCAGGAAAGTCTTTGTGCATCACCAGTATGCTGTCTCCTCCATCCTAATAAATCATTCTTTTAAAAAAAGAAAAATTTGTTTTCAAACAGGGCAGAGAAAGATAGCATCATGGTTCTGCAAAAGACTCTCCCGCCTGAGGTTCTGATGTCTCAGGTTCAACCGCCAGAGCTGAGCGGTGCTCTGTCAAAAAAAAAAAAAAAAAAAAAGGATAAAAAGAAAATTCAAAATACAAACAAAACGTGATCCGGGAGGTGGTGCAGTAGATTAAGCACTGGCCTCTCAAGCGTAAGGTCCTGAGTTTCATCCCCGGCAGCACATGGACCAGTTATTTACTTTCTCATAAGTAAATAAATAAATTCTTAAAAGATCTATATAAAAAAAAGCAAGAAGACAGCATTGGAGATAGTTGTTGGGAACCGAAAAGTCAAAAGAGCAAAGGACCCTTTAAGAGGGGGCGTGACCAGAGCAGGAGTGGGCGTGGCCAAGCGAGCCCAGACCGGAAGTGAGGGGCGGGATTCGTCGGGAGTGACAGCCCGCGGCGGCCGAGAGCCCGGATGTGAGGGCGGGGCTGGCGAGAGGGGGGTGTGTGCGCGACACAGCTGCTCCCCGCCCGCCCCCGGCGCCTCCCCGCGCCCGCGTCCCCGGCGCCGCCGCCGCGCTCACCATCCTCGGGCCGGATCGACCTGTCGTTTCCCGCGGCTCCGGCGGCTCCGGCGGCGGCAGCAGCGGTTCCCAAGGCGGTCAGCGCCTAGCGTTCACGTCGGCGCCATTTTTCCCCTCCCGCTTCTCGCGAGACCGAGGGCGGGGCTTCGCCGGGCGAGGGGCGGGGCTTAGCCGAGCGAAGGGCGGGGCTTCACGGCCAGCGAGGGGCGGGGCTTAGCGGAGCGAAGGGCGGGGCTTCACGGCCAGCGGCTGGCGGGCAGGTCCTCCTGGAGGCCTCTCTTGTCCGTCCATCTTAATTTTCTTTTCTTTTCTTTTCTTTTCTTTCTTTCTTTCTTTCTTTTCTTTCTTTCTTTCTTTCTTTCTTTCTTTCTTTCTTTCTTTCTTTCTTTCTTTCTTTCTTTCTTTCTTTCTTTCTTTCTTTCTTTCTTTCTTCCTTCCTTCCTTCCTTCCTTCCTTCCTTCCTTTCTTTCTTTCTTTCTTTCTTTCTTTCTTTCTTTCTCCCAGTCGTTTATAACAAGACTTTCTTTACTGAGGTCTCCGGGTCACAGGTTTTAAACCCCAGAGATGAGTAGGGCTTTGGTTAAATAGAAAATAATAAAGGACGTGTGTGTGTGTGTGATTGTAGAATAGTTATGCCAATAGATTTTTAAAAAATATTTTTATAATATTTATTTATTTATTCCTTTTTGTTGCCCTTGCTTTATTGTTGTAGTTATATATTATTGTTGTTGATGTCGTCGTTGTTGGACAGGACAGAGAGAATTGGAGAGAGGAGGGGAAGACAGAGAGGGGGAGAGAAAGACAGACACCTGCAGACCTGCTTCACCGCCTGGGAAGCGACTCCCCTGCAGGTGGGGAGCCGGGGTTCGAACCGGGATCCTTACAGCCGGTCCCTGCGCTTTGCGCCACCTGCGCTTAACCCGCTGTGCTACCGCCCGACTCCCGTAAATTAATTTTTGTATCTTTATTTATTTTTTAGACAGAGACAGTGGATGGAAAGAGGTCCAAGTGTTAGAGCATTTGCATGTCACCACCATCAACCAAGGGCTGAGCACTGTTCTGCAAAAATAAAATAAAATAAAATAAAATAAAATAAAATAAATCCATCAGCCAAGGGCTGAGCAGTGTTCTGCAAAAATAAAATAAAATAAAATAAAATAAATAAAATAAAGAAGCATGCTAACACTGGGTGGAGGTGTTTGCAGGAGGCTTCTGCAAACTCAGGAAGGGTGGGGGGGGGAGTGAAGCTTCAGAAAGGACAGAGGCCTCAGGAAGCTGGGCGGGACTGTGGGGAGGAATGGGGGGGGGCAGGGTGCTGGTGGCTGAGGTTTTCTGGCTGCCTCTGAGGGCTGTGACCTAGATGCTCCAGCCGGTCTGGTAACCCCCGGATCACACCCACTCCTCCCTGAAAACCCCAGCATGGTAGCCAAGCCATCAACCAGCAGCCTTGCCCCCAGGAACCTAGTTCCTTGCAGGTGGGGTGCCATCTGTGACTCGGGCCGGAATATCCCAGTGGCAGAACATGGGGGTGGAGGGGGTACTGCGCGGTATGTTTGTGTGTAGAGGAGGAACATAGGTACCCTCACTCCTCCCTGGCAGCTGGAGAATGCTCAGCCTGCCCATACATCACATTCTCTCTCTTTCTGAATTATTATTATTACTATTATTATTATTTGCCAGAATATTGACCAGCTCTGTTTTATGGTGGCTTGGGGGATTGAACCTGGGACTTTGGAGCCTCAGCCATGAGAGTAAATTAATTTTTTTTTAAAATTTCAGATCTTTTTTGTTTAATCTTTTAAAAATATTTATTCCGTTTTGTTGCCCTTGTTTTCTTGTTGTGGTTATTATTATTGCTGTCATTGTTGTTGGCTAGGACAGAGAGACATGGAGAGAGGAGGGGCAGACAGAGAGGGGGAGAGAAAGACAGACACCTGCAGACCTGCTTCACCGCCTGGGAAGCGACTCCCCTGCAGGTGGGGAGCCGGGGGCTCGAACCGGGATCCTTACGCCGGTCCTTGTGCTTTGCGCCACCTGCGCTTAACCCGCTGCGCTACCGCCCGACTCCCTTCTTTTTTTATTCATTTATTTTTGGATAGATACAGGAGAAATTGAGAGGGAGGGATATAGAGAGGGAGAGAGAGATGCCTGCAGCCCTGCTTCAGCACTCATGAAGCTTTCGTCCTGCAGGTGGGGACCAGGGGCTTGAACCCGGTCCTTGTGCACTGTCATGTATGCGCTTAACTAGGTGCACCACCATCTGGCCCCTATTTAGTTTTATTTTATTGGATAAGGACAGAAAATTCTAGAGGAAAAGGGGAGACAGGGAAGGAGAGAGGGACAGAGATACTTGCAGCCCCGCTCCACCACTCTTGAAGCTTCTCCCTGCAGTTGGGGGCCAGGGGCTTGAACCCGGGTCCTTTTGCATAGTGGCAGGTGTGTCACCTCCTGAATCCACTTTGATTTTAAAAAAATATTATTTATTTACTTATTTTCCTTTCTGTTGCCCTTGTTGTTTTTTATTGTTGCTGTAGTTATTGATGTCATAGTTGTTGGCTAGGACAGAGAGAAATGGAGAGAGGAGGGGAAGACAGAGAGAGGGAGAGAAAGACAGACACCTGCAGACCTGAAGCGACTCCCCTGCAGGTGGGGAGCCGGGGGCTCGAACTGGGATCCTTACACTGGTCCTTGTGCTTTGCGCCACGTGCGCGTAACCCGCTGCGCTACCGCCCGGCTCCCCCCTGAATCCATTTTTTATTCATCCTAATCATTGTAAAGACAGAGAAATTGAGAGGAAAGGTGGGGGAAGGCAGGTGGTGGCGCACTTGATTAAGAACTCAAATGTGTGCAAGGTCCTAGGGTTAAGGACCCAGGTTCAATTCCCAGCACCACCGTCAGCCAGAGCTGAGCAGGACTCTGGCAAAATAAATAAATAAACAAACAAACAAACATATATATAAATAAATAAAATTAAAAAAATAAATGAAACAGACTCCCTAGTGAGAGGGAAAGGGAATAGAGTGGGAAGGAGACAGATAGATACCTGTAGCCCTGCTTCTCTGCTTGTAAAGTTTCCCCCTGCAGGTGGGGACCAGGGGTTTGAACCCCTGTGCACTGTAATGTGTTTGCTTTTCTAGCTTCTTCCCTTCCCTTCCCTCCTTTCCCCTCCCTTTCCTGTCCTTTCCTTTCCTTCCCTTCCCTTCCCCTCCTTTCCCCTCCCCTCCCTCCCCTCCCCTCCCTCCCCTCCCTTCCCTTCCCCTCCTTTCCCCTCCCCTCCCTCCCCTCCCCTCCCTTCCCTTCCCCTCCTTTCCCCTCCCCTCCCTCCCCTCCCCTCCCTTCCCTTCCCCTCCTTTCCCCTCCCCTCCCTCCCCTCCCCTCCCTTCCCTTCCCCTCCTTTCCCCTCCCCTCCCTCCCCTCCCCTCCCCTCCCTTCCCTTCCCCTCCTTTCCCCTCCCCTCCCTCCCCTCCCCTCCCTTCCCTTCCCCTCCTTTCCCCTCCCTTCCCTTCCCTTCCCCTCCTTTCCCCTCCCCTCCCTCCCCTCCCCTCCCTCCCCCTCCCCCCTCCCTCCCCTCCCCTCCCCCTCCCCTCCCCTCCCTTCCCTTCCCTTCCCTCCTTTCCCCTCCCCTCCCTCCCTTCCCTTCCCTTCCCTTCCCTCCCCTCCCTCCCTTCCCTTCCCTTCCCTTCCCTTCCCTTCCCTTCCCTTCCCTTTCCTTTCCTTTCCTTTCCCCTTCCCACCTTCTTTCTTACTTCTTTCTGTCTTTTTTTTTAAACCAGACTACAGCTCAACTCTGACTTAGGGGATTGAACCTGGGAATTTGGAGCCTCAGTCATGAGAGTCTCTTTATTTTTCTTTACCATTATGCTGTCTACCTCCCTACCCTGCTTTTCCACTTTCAACACCACCAGTGAGTGAATTCACACTTGTACCTGGGAAACGTTTATTGTAACATTAGGCCAGCCACATGTAGAAAACCCACCCCCGTTCTTCCCTTTAAGATTTATTGATTTATCCCCATGAGATTGAGAATCAGGGCCTCCCTCTGGCACAAAAGCGATGCCGGGGATCAAACTCAGGACCTCCTGCCTGAGAGTCCAACATTCTCTCCATGGCTCAGGCTCCAAGGCTGAGGATGTCCCCCCATGGTGACAGGACAAGACTGTTGTCTCTCACTCATGCAGTGGCTGGGAGGTAGGTTTGGCTGTTTATCCGTTTGAGACAGGATCAAGTGGGGACATGGGGACAGCAGGTGTGATGGGGTCAGCCCCCGTGTTGGCTAAAGGCCACATCATCAGGCCCTTGGCAGATGCCACCAAAGATATCTCAAGACTGGTTGGCGTGTAGAGGATCCTGGGCCCAGTCTCTCTCAGATCTTCTCCACGTAGTTTCCCGGGAAGAGACCCTCCTGACCGTGCAGTCGGCCCTTCCACCAGCCTGAGGGGTCTAGGGGAAAAGGAGAGAGCAAGAAGGGGATCCCCCAGCTGTCCTGCTGCCTGTGGGTCTCTCCTACTCAATGACGAGAGAGAAATAAAAGTTTAAAAAATCTTAGAAAGAGAGACGGGGGGAGTTGGGCGGTAGTCCAGCAGGTTAAGTGCACATGGTGCAAGCACAAGGACCAGCATAAGGATCCTGGTTCGAGCCCCCGGCTCCCCACCTGCAGGGGAGTCGCTTCACAGGTGGTGAAGCAGGTCTGCAGGTGTCTGTCTGTCTTTCTCTCCCTCTCTCTGTCTTCCCCTCCTATCTCTATTTATCTCTGTCCTATCCAACAACGACATCAACAATAATGACTAAAACAAGAAGGGCAACAACAAAAAAGGAAAATAAATAAATAAATATTAAAAAGAGAGAGAGAGAGAGAAACAGGAAGGAAGAGAGAAAGAGGCAAGAGATGGCTCAGCCAGTAAACTGTGCACTTCACCATGTGTGAGGCCTTGGGATTGATCACTGACACCTCCCTGGGTGCTGTGCAGGGTGCTGAGAGAGGAGAGACCCCACAGCCCTGCCCACCCTCCATGGGCTCCCTGGGTGCTGTGCCTGGTGCTGAGAGAGGAGAGACCCCACAGCCCTGCCCACCCTCCATGGGCTCCCTGGGTGCTGTGCCTGGTGCTGAGAGAGGAGAGACCCCACAGCCCTGCCCACCCTCCATGGGCTCCCTGGGTGCTGTGCAGGGTGCTGAGAGAGGAGAGACCCCACAGCCCTGCCCACCCTCCATGGACTCCCTGGTGCTGTGCCTGGTGCTGAGACAGGAGAGACCCCACAGCCCTGCCCACCCTCCATGGGCTCCCTGGGTGCTGTGCAGGGTGCTGAGAGAGGAGACACCCCACAGCCCTGCCCACCCTCCATGGGGCTCCCTGGGTGCTGTGCCTGGTGCTGAGAGAGGAGAGACCCCACAGCCCTGCCCACCCTCCATGGGGCTCCCTGGGTGCTGTGCAGGGTGCTGAGAGAGGAGAGACCCCACAGCCCTGCCCACCCTCCATGGGCTCCCTGGGCGCTGTCCATGATGATGCCACATGGTTTCGGTGATTAATCTGAGGCCCTCACACATGGATACTTTGCAGTTTACTAGCTGACACATCTTCTGTCATGTCTTTCTTTCCTTTTTTTTTTTTTTCTTTCTTTAAGATTTTTAACTTTATTTATTTGATTTGATAGGACAGAGAGAAACAGAGAGTGGAGGGAGGATAGAGAGGGCGGCGAGACAGAGAGACTCCTGCAGACCTGCTTCACCACTTGTGAAGCGTCCCCCCTGCAGGTGGACATCGGGGGGCTCGAACTCAGATCCTTGCGCTGATTACTGTGTGCACTTAATCAGGTGTGTCACTGCCTGGCCCCATGAAGGTCTTTCTCTTTGTGTGTGCATGTGCGT
Organism: Erinaceus europaeus; assembly: GCF_950295315.1. NCBI lineage: Eukaryota > Metazoa > Chordata > Mammalia > Eulipotyphla > Erinaceidae > Erinaceus > Erinaceus europaeus. The sequence goes on from NC_080184.1 coordinate 2,981,817, forward strand.
GTGTGTGTGTGTGTGCGCGCATGTGAGTGTTTGCTGGGTATTCACATGAGGGGGGTATCTGCACCCCAGTCTGACTTCTTCCTCCACCCCCACCCAGTTACACCCACCTTCCATGATGATTTCAATGACTTCGTTCACATTGAAGCTGAGTTCATCCACATCCTGACCCACATACTGGTACAGAGCCCGGCACCGGGGACCGTGTGTCCGTGGCTGGGGCTTGGGCCGGCCCACCCCGGGCACTGGCCTCTGTCCCACACTCCGCTTCCTCTGCATCCTGTGGGTGTGGTTGGGGGCACTCATCACAGCCCTCAGGGCCCTCTCCCCCTGCTTCTGCCCGCTGCCCGGGGCTACCCCCACCCCACTCCCTGTCCCCAAGTCCCACTTACCCAGCCACGCCTTGATCAGGCACATTGAGGAATTCCGTGTTGTGCTCTGAAGGGGGCTGTGCCCGGTGGCGCCTGCTGGCCCCCAGGGCTGAGGCTGGTGGGGCCTGGGGTCGCCGCTGGGAAGCCCCTCCAGATGGGATCTCGAGAGGCAAGGGTCCCCTCTTGGCAGAGGGAGGAACTCCATTTCGGTCCATGCCTGTGGATGTATCATGTCAAGGAAGGTTGCGAGAAGGAGGGACCCAGTGGAGATCCTTTTTTATTCTTATTATATATATTTTTAAAGATTTTATTTATTTATGAGAAAGATAGGAGGAGAAAGAACCAGACATCACGCTGGCACATGTGCTTCCGGGGATCGAACTCAGGACCTCATGCTTGAGAGTCCAAAACTTTATCACTGCGCCATCTCCCGGAACACTATTTTTATTATCTTTATTTATTGGATGTCTAGACAGAAATATATAGACAGAAAGATATATATATATATATCTTTATATATATATATATATATATATATATATATATATATAAATATCTAGTCAGAAATCAAGAGGGTGATAAAGAGGGAGAGAGATAGACACCTGTAGTCCTGCTTCACCACTCGCAAAGCTTTCTCCTTGCAGGTGGGGACTGGGGGCTTGAACCCGGGTCCTTGTGCATTATAATATGTGTGCTCAAGCAGGTGTACCACCACCCAGCCCCATGGGAGATTCTTTACGGTAAAAGACGTCTAGGCGGGGGTAGATAGCATCATGGTTCTGCAAAGAGACTCTCATGCCTGAGGCTCCAGAGTCCCAGGTTCGAGGAGATGGGGGTTTGAACCTGGGACCTTGCATGGTAAAATGGCCGCTAGCCAGGTTTACCACCGCCTGGCTCAAGGCAGACTTTTTGTGAGTAAGGGATCTTCAGGGATGAATAGGAGCTGAAGGGAAGTACAAACCTGGGGGGAATGACAGAATAGGCTTTTGCCCCAAGTCAAGGATGAGGATAAAAACATAAATGACTGTGGTTTGGGAGGTGGTGCAGTGGATAAAGCATCGGACTCTCAAGAATGAGGTCCTGAGTTCAAGCCCCGGCAGCACATGTACCAGATTGATGTTCTGGCTCTTTCTCTCTCTGTTCCTATCTTTCTCATTAATAAATAAATAAATTCTTTAAAAAAAAACAACATAAGTGGTTAAGTTGGCAAAGTAAGACAAAACTTGTGATGGGATAAAAGAGACCAGCGGCTCATTGGGGCTGCATTCTGAAAGAATTGGGGATATTAAATTAAGCTTTGCTTCCATCCCAAGTGAGATAGGAAGCTATGGAGAGTTCCAGAGAGGGAGAAAGAGAGGGAGACAGAGAGGGAGAGGTTCGACAGACAGAGAAAGAATGGCCCTGTGTTGCTGTTAGAAGTTCCAGAGAGGAGGCCCTGGACATGGAATCTCCACACATATTTCGTGGTGGCGTCTGCTCACCTCTGGGGGGTCCAGGAGCTGCCCTGGTAGGTGCTGGGCCCGACCTGCGTGGCTTTCCCTGGGTCATTCCTTTTCGTGTAGGCTCTGAAAGGATGGAGGAATTTTAGGAGGTGTAGGACCGTGGACTGGGGAGATAGCATCATGGTAACACAAACTTCCATGCCTGAGGTTCCAAAGGTACCAGGTTCAATCCCCCCACACACACTACCATCAGCTAGAGCTAAGCTTATTAAAAAAATAAATAAATACAAAAGCAAAATGTGCAGGGGTGATAACACCATAGTTCTGCAAAGAGGCAATCATGCCTGAAGCTTCAAAGGTCCCAGGTTCAAGCACTAGGACCTGGGTCCAAGCCCCTGGTCCCCACTTGCAGGGGGGAAGCTTCACGAGTGGCGAGCAGGGCTGCGGGTGTCTCTCTCCCTATATCCCTTCTCTCAATCTCTATCCAATAATAAATAAAAATATAAAAAAATATTAAGAGGGTGAGGGTAGATAGCATAATGGTTATATAAACAGATCCTCATGCCTGAGGCTCCAGAGTTCCAGGTTCAATCCCCCACACCACTATATGCCAGAGCTGAGCAGTGCTCTGGTTTAAAACATGTATATGTAATAGCCCCGCCCACAATTCTATTTCACATTAGCCCCGCCCCACATTCCCTTTGCCCCGAGTTAATTGGCTGTCCAGGAAGCGCTGCCCATCAATGCCACAAGACACCGCCCACCACCAGACCCCGCCCCTCTGGGGCCCGCCCATTCATTAGCTTTTATGGCCACGCCCCTCTAAAACTCTCCCATTTACTGGCTATCTATGGCTCCACCCACTGTGTCCTGATTGGTCACCCAGGAGCCACTCCCACACCACGACTATATGTCCCCGCCCCTTGGGTTCTGCGCAGACTCACTGGAGCTCTTGGGCAGCCCATCGCCCACGCTGACCACGAGGGTGCGGCCACTGGCCTTGAGCACTGCCAGGTCCCCTGAGCCCCGGGCGAAGGTGACGCTGCGGGTGCTGCCTCCGCCCCAGCCCTCCTTCTTCACCCGGAACTGTAGTCTGCCGGAACAGGGGGAGTTGTGGGGGGGAGCTTTCTGGGGGGGGTACCGGCCCTGCCCCGCCCCGTGGACCCCCGAGGGGAACACGCACGTGTCGCTGAAGGTGAGGGGCAGGGGCCGGCGCGCTGCCTCCTCGAAGCGTTTGCACAGCAGGCTGATGAGCTCCGTCTTGAACACGCTCTCCAGGAAGCTGTCAGCTGCATCTTCCTGGAGGATGAAGAAGTCGTCCTGCCGGGTGCTGGGGGGGAGGGGCGGGGCAGAGAGGGGACAGGTGAGGGGGCCTGGACAGGTGTCATGTGGCAGGGGACAAGTAAGAGAAGGCAAGGACAGGTGATTGCTGCAGGGAGAGATTGGCCCAGGTGGGGGAGTGATTGATGACCCAGGTGGGGTGTGATTAATTGTCCAGTTGGGAGAGTGATTAGTGGTCCAGATGTGGGACTGATTGATGACCCAGGTGAGGAGTGATTAGTGGTCCAGGTGGGGAGTGATTAGTGGTCTAGGTGGGGAGTGATTAGTGACCCAGGTGGGGGAGTGATTAGTGACCCAGGTGGGGAGTGATTAATGGCCCAGGTGGGGAGTGATTAGTGACCCAGGTGGGGAGTGATTAGTGACCCAGGTGGGGAGTGATTAGTGACCCAGGTGGGGAGTGATTAATGGCCCAGGTGGGGAGTGATTAGTGACCCAGGTGGGGAGTGATTAGTGGCCCAGGTGGGGAGTGATTAGTGGCCCAGGTGGGGAGTGATTAGTGACCCAGGTGGGGAGTGATTAGTGACCCAGGTGGGGAGTGATTAGTGACCCAGGTGGGGAGTGATTAATGGCCCAGGTGGGGAGTGATTAGTGACCCAGGTGGGGAGTGATTAGTGGCCCAGGTGGGGAGTGATTAGTGGCCCAGGTGGGGAGTGATTAGTGGTTCAGGTGGGGAGTGATTAGTGACCCAGGTGGGGAGTGATTAGTGACCCAGGTGGGGGTGATTAGTGACCCAGGTGGGGAGTGATTAGTGGCCCAGGTGGGGAGTGATTAGTGGTTCAGGTGGGGAGTGATTAGTGGCCCAGGTGGGGAGTGATTAGTGGCCCAGGTGGGGAGTGATTAGTGGCCCAGGTGGGGAGTGATTAGTGGTTCAGGTGGGGAGTGATTAGTGACCCAGGTGGGGAGTGATTAGTGACCCAGGTGGGGGTGATTAGTGACCCAGGTGGGGAGTGATTAGTGGCCCAGGTGGGGAGTGATTAGTGGTTCAGGTGGGGAGTGATTAGTGGCCCAGGTGGGGAGTGATTAGTGGTTCAGGTGGGGAGTGATTAGTGACCCAGGTGGGGGTGATTAGTGACCCAGGTGGGGAGTGATTAGTGGCCCAGGTGGGGAGTGATTAGTGGTTCAGGTGGGGAGTGATTAGTGGCCCAGGTGGGGAGTGATTAGTGGTTCAGGTGGGGAGTGATTAGTGACCCAGGTGGGGGTGATTAGTGACCCAGGTGGGGAGTGATTAGTGGCCCAGGTGGGGAGTGATTAGTGGTTCAGGTGGGGAGTGATTAGTGGCCCAGTTAGGGAGTGATTAGTGGTTCAGGTGGGGAGTGATTAGTGACCCAGGTGGGGGTGATTAGTGACCCAGGTGGGGAGTGATTAGTGGCCCAGGTGGGGAGTGATTAGTGGTTCAGGTGGGGAGTGATTAGTGGCCCAGGTGGGGAGTGATTAGTGGTTCAGGTGGGGAGTGATTAGTGACCCAGGTGGGGAGTGATTAGTGGTCCAGGTGGGGGAGTGATTAGTGGTCCAGGTGGGGAGTGATTAGTGGTCCAGGTGGGGAATGATTAGTGACCCAGGTGGGGAGTGATTAGTGACCCAGGCGGGGAGTGATTAGTGGCCCAGGTGGGGAGTGATTAGTGGCCCAGGTGGGGAGTGATTAGTGACCCAGGTGGGGAGTGATTAGTGGTCCAGGTGGGGGAGTGATTAGTGGTCCAGGTGGGGAGTGATTAGTGGTCCAGGTGGGGAATGATTAGTGACCCAGGTGGGGAGTGATTAGTGACCCAGGCGGGGAGTGATTAGTGGCCCAGGTGGGGAGTGATTAGTGACCCAGGTGGGGGAGTGATTAGTGACCCAGGTGGGGGAGTGATTAGTGACCCAGGTGGGGAGTGATTGCTGGCCCAGGTGGGGGACATCAAAGGTGAGTTCTCAGAGGACCCAGTGCAGGTGGGCCAAGGGGACAGGCTTTGTTGACAGGGGCCCTGGCTCAAGGCCGGTGTTGGTGACAGGCAGGAGGATAGAGAGCAGCAGCAGGGAGGGCAGCAGGGCAGCTAGGCGGTCAGGGCGCCAGCAGGGTCGGCTGAGGGCAATAGGCAGCCAGCCCCGTGGGCAGGTGGGGACCTGGCCTCACCTGAGTGAGACTCCTCGCAACGCCTGGATGTCCAGCCTCTTCTTCAGCACCTCCCGCACCTGCCCCTTCTCGGGCCCCTTCTTCACCTTCTCACGCCCGATGACATACACACACTTGGGTGTCAGGATCAAGTCCCTCTTGATGGGCTGCGAGGGGAGGAAGGACCCGAGAGCTGAGGCCAGGGGCCCAGGGAAATGGCAGGGGAGCTGAGTGCCCCCCAGGGAAGTCCACGCGTGCCCATGAGGGTGTAATGGGGGGACACCGGCTAGAAAGGGGCGTCTGGGCTGGTGAGGGTGTCCTTGCTCAATAAGACGTCCCCCTGGACCTGACCAGTGTGTAGTGGGGGTGCAGAGGAGTGGTGGGGGCAGGTGAGGGTCTGTCCAGCCTGGGCAAACACCTCTCTAAAGGCTGAGTGTGTCCGGAACAGGTGAGGGAGTGGCTGTGATGGGACAGGTGTATTCAGGCTAGGAGAGGTATATATTCACCTGTGTGCAGGTGTGTCTGGGCCAGGTGAGGGTGTGGCTGTGATGGTACAGGTGTATTCAGGCCAGGGGTATATATATTCACCTGTGTGCAGGTGTGTCTGGGCCAGGTGAGGGTGTGGCTGTGATGGGACAGGTGTATTCAGGTCGGGGGTATATATATTCACCTGTGTGCAGGTGTGTCTGGGCCAGGTGAGGGTGTGGCTGTGATGGGACAGGTGTATTCAGGTCGGGGGTATATATATTCACCTGTGTGCAGGTGTGTCTGGGCCAGGTGAGGGTGTGGCTGTGATGGGACAGGTGTATTCAGGCCGGGGGTATATATATTCACCCGTGTGCAGGTGTGTCTGGCCAGGTGAGGGCTCACCTTAAGTGGGGCTGGCCCCTCGCGGGCAGCTCACCTTGAAGCGCCGGTCGTACTTGGTGACCGAGTCGGCGAAGTCCACGCGCTCCCTCTTAGCCAGGAACTGCCGCAGCTCCGGCCGCTCCTCCAGCCCCAGGTAATCGCCCACGAAGTTGCGGTTCAGACTGTTTCTCCGACGTTCCTTTTTGTGCAGCAGGATGTTGGATGCTGTGGTGGGGACGGACGCAGGGGTCCAGAGGGCGGCCAGGATGTCACAGTCCGGCCCCTGGGGGGGCCTAAACCCATCCCCCCTCCTGTCCTTGTCCTTCAAACCCTACCCGCCCTTCTCCCGCGCCCCTGTCACCTTCTTCCCGCATCTCCTCGTATCTGCGCACAGCCACGTGGCGTCGCCACGCCTTCTGGATGGTTCTGGCAAAGCCGTCGAACTTGCGTTCTCTCACCTCCTCTAAGAGGAAGAGCTGAGCGAGAGGTGTGTGTGTGGGGGTCGTTCACAGGCTCTGGTACCCTTACCCCCAACCTATCGCACAAGCTCACAAGCGCCAGGCACAATTTTTTCTTTTTCTTAATTAAAAACAGTTTTTTTTGGGGGGAGTCGGGTGGTAGTGCAGCAGGTTAAGCACACGTGGCACAAAGCACAAGGACCCGCATAAGGATCCCGGTTTGAGCCCCCGGCTCCCCACCTGCAGGGGAGTCGCTTCACAAGCGGTGAAGCAGGTCTGCAGGTGTCTGTCTTTCTCTCCCCCTCTCTGTCTTCCCCTCCTCTCTCCATTTCTCTCTGTCCTATCCAACAATAACAACATCATCAACAACAATAATAACTACAACAATAAAACAACAAGGGCAACAAAAGGGAAAGTAAATAAATATTTTAAAAAATATATTAAAAAACGAACAAAAAAACACTTAAAAAAATTTTGCCTCCGGGCACTGGGGGTCGGTGCCTGCACTATGAATCCACTGCTCCTGGAGGCTGTTTTCTCCCGTTTGCCCTTGTTTATTGTCACTGTTGTTATTGCTGTCGTCATTGTTGGATAGGACAGAGAGAAATGGAGAGAGGAGACAGAGAGGGGGAGAGAAAGACAGACACTTGCAGACGTGCTTCACCGCCTGTGAAGCGACTCCCCTGCAGGTGGGGAGCCGGGGGCTCGAACCCGGATCCTTACGCCGGTCCTTGCGCTTTGTGCCACCTGCGCTTAACCCGCTGTGCTACTGCCCAGTGTCCAAAAACTCTTTTAAAACTATCATTATTTGCTCATTGGATAGACAATCAGAAATCGAGAAGGAAAAGAGAGAGAGAGAGAGAGAGAGAGACCCCTGCAGCCCTGCTTCACCACTAGCAAAATTCTCCTCCTGCAGGTGGGGACCAGGGGCTCAAACCCGGATCCTTGCACAATGTAACTAACATGTGCACTCAACCAGGTGCATCACTACTTGGCCCCAGACACATTTTTCTTAGGGGTCAGGGAGATAGTTCAGGGGTTGAACACAGAACTTTCTTGTATTATATATATTCTTCCTTCCTTCCTTTCTCTTTCTTTCTTTCTTTCCTATTTTATCTGTCAGGACAGCGAGAAATTGAGAGGGGAGGAGGAAGTAGAGAGGGTGAGAGACAGAGAGATGCCTGCAGCCCTGCTTCACCATTCCTGAAGCTTCCCCCCTGCAGGTGGGGACCGGGGGGCTCGAACCCGGGCCCTTGTACATGGTGATATGTGCGCTCACCCGCATGCACCACTGCCTGACCCCCGAGCACAGGACTTTCATGCCCGAGTCCCCAAGTTCAATCCCTGGCACCATCATAAGCCAGAGCTGAGCAGTGCTCTGATCTCTCTCCTCTTTTCTTTCCTAAGAATAAACAAAATCGGGAGTTGGGCAGTAGAGCAGCGGGTTAAGCGCACGTGGCACGAAGCACAAGGACCAGCGTCAGGACCCTGGTTTGAGCCCCCAGCTCCCCACCTTCAGGGGAGTCGCTTCCCAGGCGGTGAAGCAGGTCTGCAGGTGTCTGTCTTTCTCTCCCCCTCTCTGTCTTCCCCTCCTCTCTCCATTTCTCTCTGTCCTATTCTATAATGATGACATCAGTAACAACAACAACTACCACCACCACCACCACCACCACCACAACAACAGCAACAACAAAAAACAAGGACAATAAAAGGGAAAATAAATAAAAATATTAAAAACATGATTAAAAATTTTTATTAAAAAAGAATAAACAAAATCTAATAACCCAACAGTAAAAACAAAAACAAAAAAAAAACCCTGTAATAAATAAAATCTTATACAAAAAATGAAAACATGGTCCCAGAGGGGGTGAGTGGACTCTCAAGCGTGAGGTCCTGAGATTAATCTCTGACATCACTTATGCCAGAGGGAAGCCAATTTCTCTCTCTTCCTCTCTCTCTGCTTTCTCATTAAATACTAACCCAAATCTTTTGTAGACGGGGGATACCGAGGCTCCAGTGGGGAGACTGGGTGCTCAGAATCCCATGCTGCAGTCTGTCTGTGTGTCTGTGTGTCTGACCTCACACACACACTCACCGACTCTGGGTTCTTGATGAAGACCTTGGTGCTACCCATCTGGAACTGGTCCGCCTCCATGTTGACCGTCCTCAGCAGGTGCTGGACCCCCTGACGCTCATCCCCACGCCAGTGTGGCCATGTTTCAGGGGTCAGGATGGCGTACCTGGGGGAGGGGGGCAGAGTGTGGGTGAACTGGTGGAGGCGCCCCCTGGTGGCCATTCTGCAGAGAAGGCTTGGGGGAAAGTGGGGGGCTTGGAGCAGGTGCCCCCTGGTGGCCATTCTGCAGAGAAGGTTTTGGGGGAAAGTGGGGAGCTTGGAGCAGGCGCCCCCTGGTGGCCATTCTGCAGAGAAGGCTTGGGGGAAAGTGGGGAGCTTGGAGCAGGCGCCCCCTGGTGGCCACTCTGCAGAGAAGGTTTTGGGGGAAAGTGGAGGCTTGGAGCAGGCGCCCCCTGGTGGCCATTCTGCAGAGAACGTTTTGGGGGAAAGTGGGGAGCTTGGAGTAGGCGCCCCCTGGTGGCCACTCTGCAGAGAAGGCTTGGGGGAAAGTGGGGGGCTTGGAGCAGGCGCCCCCTGGTGGCCACTCTGCAGAGAAGGTTTTGGGGGAAAGTGGGGAGCTTGGAGCAGGTGCCCCCTGGTGGCCATTCTGCAGAGAAGGTTTTGGGGGAAAGTGGAGGCTTGGAGCAGGCGCCCCCTGGTGGCCATTCTGCAGAGAACGTTTTGGGGGAAAGTGGGGAGCTTAGAGTAGGCGCCCCCTGGTGGCCACTCTGCAGAGAAGGCTTGGGGGAAAGTGGGGGCTTGGAGCAGGCGCCCCCTGGTGGCCATTCTGCAGAGAACGTTTTGGGGGAAAGTGGGGAGCTTGGAGTAGGCGCCCCCTGGTGGCCACTCTGCAGAGAAGGCTTGGGGGAAAGTGGGGGGCTTGGAGCAGGCGCCCCCTGGTGGCCACTCTGCAGAGAAGGTTTTGGGGGAAAGTGGGGAGCTTGGAGCAGGTGCCCCCTGGTGGCCATTCTGCAGAGAAGGTTTTGGGGGAAAGTGGAGGCTTGGAGCAGGCGCCCCCTGGTGGCCATTCTGCAGAGAACGTTTTGGGGGAAAGTGGGGAGCTTAGAGTAGGCGCCCCCTGGTGGCCACTCTGCAGAGAAGGCTTGGGGGAAAGTGGGGGCTTGGAGCAGGCGCCCCCTGGTGGCCATTCTGCAGAGAGGGGGTTTTGGGGAAAGTGGGGGCTTGGAGCAGGCGCCCCCTGGTGGCCACTCTGCAGAGAAGGCTTGGGGGAAAGTGGGGGGCTTGGAGCAGGTGCCCCCTGGTGGCCATTCTGCAGAGAAGGTTTTGGGGGAAAGTGGGGAGCTTGGAGCAGGCGCCCCCTGGTGGCCATTCTGCAGAGAAGGTTTTGGGGGAAAGTGGAGGCTTGGAGCAGGCGCCCCCTGGTGGCCATTCTGCAGAGAACGTTTTGGGGGAAAGTGGGGAGCTTGGAGTAGGCGCCCCCTGGTGGCCACTCTGCAGAGAGGGGGTTTTGGGGAAAGTGGGGGGCTTGGAGCAGGCGCCCCCTGGTGGCCATTCTGCAGAGAACGTTTTGGGGGAAAGTGGGGAGCTTGAAGCAGGCACCCCCTGGTGGCCACTCTGCAGAGAAGGTTTTGGGGGAAAGTGGGGAGCTTGGAGCAGGCGCCCCCTGGTGGCCATTCTGCAGAGAACGTTTTGGGGGAAAGTGGGGAGCTTGGAGCAGGTGCCCCCTGGTGGCCACTCTGCAGAGAACGTTTTGGGGGAAAGTGGGGAGCTTGGAGCAGGCGCCCCCTGGTGGCCATTCTGCAGAGAACGTTTTGGGGGAAAGTGGGGAGCTTGGAGCAGGTGCCCCCTGGTGGCCACTCTGCAGAGAAGGTTTTGGGGGAAAGTGGGGAGCTTGGAGCAGGTGCCCCCTGGTGGCCATTCTGCAGAGAAGGTTTTGGGGGAAAGTGGAGGCTTGGAGCAGGCGCCCCCTGGTGGCCATTCTGCAGAGAAGGCTTGGGGGAAAGTGGGGAGCTTGGAGAAGGCGCCCCCTGGTGGCCATTCTGCAGAGAAGGCTTGGGGGAAAGTGGGGGTTGGTGCAGGCGCCCCCTGGTGGCCACTCTGCAGAGAACGTTTTGGGGGAAAGTGGGGGCTTGGAGCAGGCGCCCCCTGGTGGCCACTCTGCAGAGAAGGTTTTGGGGGAAAGTGGGGGCTTGGAGCAGGCGCCCCCTGGTGGTCATTCTGCAGAGAGGGGGTTTTGGGGAAAGTGGGGAGCTTGGAGCAGGCACTCCCTGGTGGTGGATCTGCAGGGGGTGCTTTGTGGGGGCAGTGGGGGCTTTGGCGGGCAGTGAGGGCCTTGGGGGACAGTGGAGGTCTTGGGGAAGAGTGGGGGACTTAGCAGGCCAGTGGGAGCCTTGGGGTCAGTGGTGGGCTTAGGGGGCAGTAGGGTTCTTGGGGGGGCAGTGGGGGATTCTAGAGGACTTAGGGGGCAGAGGAGGGCCCAGGGGGGCAGTTGGGGGCTTAGGGGGCAGTAGGGGCCTTGGGGGGCAGTGGGAGACACTAGGGGGCTTAGGGGGGTAGTGGGGGCCCTGGGGGGCAATTGGGGGCTTAGGGGGCAGTGGGGGCCCTGGGGGGCAGTGGGGGCTGTGGGGGACAGTGGGGGGGCTTGGAGCAGATCCGCACCATCAGAACCCCTAGTGGTGGTTCTGCAGAACACACTTAGGGTGCAGGATTTTTTGGGAGGTCATCTCACCTCTGCAGGAACTTGGAGAACTGGCGGCGGTAGGCGAAACCTGCCCTGCGTACCCGGATATTCTCTTTCAGGCCCAGATACTCCACCTGGTGCTTCACCCTGGGGTGGGTGGGGTGCAGACTCAGCCCCCTGAGGTGGGAGTGGGGGTCCGCAGTGTTTCAGGGGTGCTGCTGTGGGGCTGATCTGGGGCCTGTGTGTGTGTGGGGTCTGGATTCCTGCTGGATTCCTATTTGAGGGGTGGCTTGTCTGGGGGGGTTGTTTTGCTCTGTCTCCTGTCTGTGTTCCCTTCTGCCTTTCCCATCCATCCATCCATCCATCTATCCATCCATCCTTTCTCCCTCCTTTTTAGAAATTTTATTGAAAAATTACACACACACACACACACACACATATATCAGAGCCTCAAGCAAGAAGTCTTTTGCAGAACCATTATATCTCCAGTCCCCCTTATTTTCTTTTTCGTTTCTTCATTCTTTTTCTTTTTTGGCAAATATTTTTTTTCTTTTCTTTCTTTATTTTTAATTGGGGAATTAAAACAGTAAGTACAGTAGTTTGTACATGCATAACATTCCCCAGTTTCCCATATAACAATACAACCCCCACTAGGTCCTCTGAATCCTTCCTGGACCTGTATTCTCCCCACCCACCCACCCCAGAGTCTTTTACTTTGGTGCAATACGCCAATTCCATTTCAGGTTCTACTTCTTCATTCTTTTTTTAAATATTTATTTATTCCTTTTGTTGCCCTGATTTTATTGTTGTAGTTATTATTGTTGTTGTTGGATAGGACAGAGAGAATTGGAGAGAGGAGGGGAAGACAGAGAGGAGGAGAGAAAGACAGACACCTGCAGACCTGCTTCACCGCCTGTGAAGCGACTCTCCTGCAGGTGGGGAGCCGGGGTTCGAACCGGGATCCTTATGCCGGTCCTTGCGCACTGTGACATGTGCGCTTAACCCAGTGCACTACCGCCCGACTCCCTCCATTTCTAAACAGAGCACTGCTCAGCTCTGGCTATTGGTGGTGCCAGGAATTGAACCCGCAAGCTCTTTCATGCCAGTCCTGTACTCTACCGCTGCACGTCTCCCCAACCCCTGCTCTCATGTCCATATCCTGGGTCCCTTCTGGGGGAGGGTCTCCTCTGGAGAATAAAGGGGGATTGCTTTGCCCCCCAGTCATCTTGGGGTGACGGGGCTGTGGGACCCCTGGGCTCTGAGGCCTTGTGTGCTGCTCTGTGGGCTCAGCCTGGGCGACCCAAGGATGGGTTCCGGGTTCCCCATCTCTGGAAAGGGGCCCCCAGGACACCTGCGTGTGGGGTGGGGGTGAGGGGCTCACCTACCGGCTCTCCTCCCAGTCCCGCGGCCTCTTGGTCTCGTTGGGCTTGATGCAGCGAATGTAATGTGGGGTACATTTCTTCAAGGTGCTCACCAGGTCGTTGGCTTGTTTCTGGGGGTGCCGGGGGGTGTGGGAGGAGGTGAGGTGGGGTGCGTAGAGGGGACCCCCTCACCCCGGAATCGGGAGAGAGAGACCTAGGGGGGGGGTCAGACCAGGCAGTAGGGTGCACTTTATCTCTTAATTCTCTCATTCTCTCTCTCCATTCATTCATTCATTCATTGGCTTATGGTGGTGGGATTGAACCTGGGACTATGGAGCTTCAAGCATGAGAGTCTGTTTGCATAACCATTATGCTATTCTCTCTCTCTCTTCCAGGGTTATCTCTGGGGCTTGGTGCTCGCACTACAAACCCACTGCTCCTGGTGGCCCTTTTTTCCATTTTGTAGGAAAGGACAGAAAAAAACTGAAAGGGGAGTGGGAGACAGAGAGGGAGAGAGAAAGACAGACACCTGCAGACCTGCTTCACCGTCTGTGAAGCTACTCCCCTGCAGGTGGGGAGCCGGGGGCTCGAACCTGGACCCTTGTGAGAGTCCTTGTGCTTAGTACTGTGTGCCCTTAACTGGGTGAGCCACCCCACCCCCATATGTACTCAGCTAGTGTTTGTGGCTGGAGAGATAGAGCCCCCCAATGGGGAGCTGCTTTGGGGGCCTTGGGGGTGCGAGTGACTTGGGGAGTTGGGGCTAGGTCTCAACCCAAGACTCACCTTGATCTTAGAGCCGGCTGTGCTGGGCCGGCCCTTCTTGTCCACGTCCAACTTCTCAGGAAACAGCATGCGAAGGAAGGCCCTGGGGAGGAGGTGGTGGTAGGGGGTCCTGAAAGGTGGCTGGGCCTTGATGCCCTATCCAAAGGTGGGGCTACCTGTGTGCCAGGGACATCAAGGTTGCACCGCCCATGTGAGAGTGATCGGTGGGCGAGATGAGCAAGCAGGGCTGTGGGGTCTCTCCTCTCTCAGCACCAGGCACAGCACCCAGGGAGCCCATGGAGGGTGGGCAGGGCTGTGGGGTCTCTCCTCTCTCAGCACCAGGCACAGCACCCAGGGAGCCCATGGAGGGTGGGCAGGCTGTGGGGTCTCTCCTCTCTCAGCACCAGGCACAGCACCCAGGGAGCCCATGGAGGGTGGGCAGGGCTGTGGGGTCTCTCCTCTCTCAGCACCATGGACAGCACCCAGGGAGCCCATGGAGGGTGGGCAGGGCTGTGGGGTCTCTCCTCTCTCAGCACCAGGCACAGCACCCAGGGAGCCCATGGAGGGTGGGCAGGGCTGTGGGGTCTCTCCTCTCTCAGCACCAGGCACAGCACCCAGGGAGCCCATGGAGGGTGGGCAGGGCTGTGGGGTCTCTCCTCTCTCAGCACCAGGCACAGCACCCAGGGAGCCCATGGAGGGTGGGCAGGGCTGTGGGGTCTCTCCTCTCTCAGCACCATGGACAGCACCCAAGGAGCCCATGGAGGGTGGGCAGGGCTGTGGGGTCTCTCCTCTCTCAGCACCAGGCACAGCACCCAGGGAGCCCATGGAGGGTGGGCAGGGCTGTGGGGTCTCTCCTCTCTCAGCACCAGGCACAGCACCCAGGGAGCCCATGGAGGGTGGGCAGGGCTGTGGGGTCTCTCCTCTCTCAGCACCAGGCACAGCACCCAGGGAGCCCATGGAGGGTGGGCAGGCTGTGGGGTCTCTCCTCTCTCAGCACCAGGCACAGCACCCAGGGAGCCCATGGAGGGTGGGCAGGGCTGTGGGGTCTCTCCTCTCTCAGCACCATGGACAGCACCCAGGGAGCCCATGGAGGGTGGGCAGGGCTGTGGGGTCTCTCCTCTCTCAGCACCATGGACAGCACCCAGGGAGCCCATGGAGGGTGGGCAGGGCTGTGGGGTCTCTCCTCTCTCAGCACCAGGCACAGCACCCAGGGAGCCCATGGAGGGTGGGCAGGGCTGTGGGGTCTCTCCTCTCTCAGCACCAGGCACAGCACCCAGGGAGCCCATGGAGGGTGGGCAGGGCTGTGGGGTCTCTCCTCTCTCAGCACCAGGCACAGCACCCAGGGAGCCCATGGAGGGTGGGCAGGGCTGTGGGGTCTCTCCTCTCTCAGCACCAGGCACAGCACCCAGGGAGCCCATGGAGGGTGGGCAGGGCTGTGGGGTCTCTCCTCTCTCAGCACCAGGCACAGCACCCAGGGAGCCCATGGAGGGTGGGCAGGACTGTGAGGTCTCTCCTCTCTCTGTCTCTGTCTCTCTCTGACTCTCTCTCTCCCAGCATAGAATATTTTGGGTAGCTGATGTCTCAGTGGTATTATTATTATTATTTTGTTGTTGTTGGAGGTAGGCTTCTCACATTTTCATTCTATTAAAGAGAAACACAGAGAGGGGAGAGACGCCGCAGCCCCACTCCACCAACCCAGAGAACTTCTTCCTATGCTATTTCACCTCCCATGTGCTGCTGGGATTCAGAGTCAGGTCTCTGTTGATGGGGGCTCTAGGGAAGATGGAAGGGGTCCCCTGTCCTCACTTCCTGCCCCCTGGGGAGCTCTGCTTGGAGCCCCATCCCCAATGTTGGGGACCACTCACTGCTCGCTGGATTGCATCAGCTCTATGAGGTCGGAGAAGAGGACGTCTCTGTTCCTCTCACAGAAGCCGCTGACATCATAGGAGACCTTGAGGGAAGAAACATGGGTGAGGATGAACCCGTAATTCCTGGCAGGGGACAAGGCTTATAGCACATGTGGGCGGGTGTGGCCTTGGGCCCTGCTCTCTTATGGGAAGGCTGAGGGGTTGATGGTGGAGTCTGAGGTTCACAGATAGTTTTTGAGGGGTTCTGCTGCCTAATTTGGGTTGGAGGCGACCATGAAAGAGGCCTGTTGGGGTTCACAGTTCAGATAATGGCACACCTGGTGAAGTGCTCACACTACAGTGTGCAAGGACCCGAGTTCAAGCCCCCAGTCCCTACTTGCATAGGAGAAGCTTCATGAGTGGTGAAACAGGGCTGCAGGTGTCTCTTTGTCTCTTTCCCTCTCTATCTCCCCCTCCCCTCTCGATGACTCTTTGTCTAAAAAAAAAAAAAGGCTGGGTGGGCAGTAGCACACTGGGTTAAGTGCACATAGCATGAAACACAAGGACCGCTCAAGGCTCCTGGTTTGAGCCCCCGGCTCCCCACCTGCAGGGGGAAAGCTTCACAAGTGGTGAGGCAGGGCTTCAGGTGTCTCTCTGTCTCTCTCCCTCTCTATCTCCCCCTTCCCTCTCAATTTCTCTGTCCTATCCAATAAAATTGAAATATGGCCTCCAGGAGCAGTGGATTCATAGTGTCAGTACTAAGCCCCAGTGATAACCATGGAGGCAAAAAAAATAATTAATTAATTAAAAAAGAGGGTGGTCATGGTCCAGGAGGTGGTGCAGTGGATAAGCGTTTGGACTCTGAAGCATGAGGTCCCAAGTTCAATCCCCAGCAGCACGTGGACCAGAGTGATGTCTGGTTCTTTCTCTCTCTTCTCCTATCATTTCTCATGAATAAATAATTTAAATCTTTTTTTTTTTAAAAAGGGGAGTGGTCCAGGAGCTGGTGCAGTGGATAAAGTATTAGACTCTTTCTTTTAAAAAAAAATATTTCTGTAGTTATTACTGATGTTGTTGTTGTTGGATAGGACAGAGAGAAATGGAGAGAGGAGGGGAAGACAGAGAGGGGAAGAGAAAGACAGACACCAGCAGACCTGCTTCACCGCCTGTGAAGCGACTCCCCTGCAGGTGGGGAGCCAGAGGCTGGAACCGGGATCCTTACACCAGTCCTTGTGCTTTGTGCCACCTGCACTTAACCCACTGTGCTACCGCTCGACTCCCCCAAAGCATTAGACTCTTAAGCATGAGGTCCTGAGTTTGATCCCTGGCAGCACACATACAGAAATGATGTCTGGTTCTCTCTCTCTCTCTCCTATCCCTCCCTCTAATAAACAAATAAACTATTTTGAAAAGGGAGGCTGAATTTGGGATAAGTATGCTCTGTGGGGTTATTGAAACTCACAGCTCAGATTTTTGGGGAGTTCTGCTTAATTTTAGATGAAGATACCCTGGAAGAGGATTACTGGGTTCACAGCTTAGTTTTTTTTTTTGGGGGGGGCTTCATAGCCTAATTTGGGGTCAAGAGGTCATGGGAAGTCATTGGGTTCACAGCTTAGATCAGTTTTTCTGGGGGAGAGTTCCACTGTCTAATTTGGGGTCAAGAGACTATGGGGGGGTCATTGGGGTTCAGATCACGATTTTTTGGGGAGGGTTCTGCTGTCTAATTTGGGGTCAAGAATCCCTGGGGAGTCACTGAGGTTCACAGATCAAAAATTTTCAGGGGTTCTGCCTAGTTTGGAGTGAAGAGACCCTGTGGGGTCTTATTAGGGTTTACAGCTCAAACTGGATATTGGGGGGGGGTTCTGCTGTTGGCTAATTTGGGATAATGGATGGCAGTTATTGGCACCTACAGCTTGGTGTTGGTGGGGTCCTGAGGCTGGGGCTGGATGGAAGGAGGAGGGGGCCTCCTACCCATGCAGGGGGGCTGGGGTGGTGTTGGGCGCACCTTGCCAGCATAGTGGTGGATGACAAAGCCGGCGCTCCAGCTGTTGAAGTGCTCATGGTTGCCCACGGCCACCTGTAATTTCTGCAGGAGAGTCTGATCGGCGCCCCCGCCGGTGGCATGCATGGTGGCACACACGTCATCCAGCACGCTCATGATTCCCGGAGGGCTCTGTCAAAACGTTGGGGTTGGATTTAGCTATATATGCCAGCACCTGGGCTTACTCCCTTCCCCATACTAATCCTGGCACCTGGACCCTGAACCATCGTGGGTCTCAAGAAAGATACAAGCAGAGTGGGTGAAAGGGACCCCACAGCCCTGCCCACACTCCATGGGCTCCCTGGGTGCTGTGCCTGGTGCTGAGAGAGGAGAGACCCCACAGCCCTGCCCACCCTCCATGGGCTCCCTGGGTGCTGTGCAGGGTGCTGAGAGAGGAGAGACCCCACAGCCCTGCCCACCCTCCATGGGCTCCCTGGGTGCTGTGCCTGGTGCTGAGAGAGGAGAGACCCCACAGCCCTGCCCACCCTCCATGGGCTCCCTGGGTGCTGTGCAGGGTGCTGAGAGAGGAGAGACCCCACAGCCATGCCCACCTTCGATGGGGCTTCTCTTGGCCCATGGTCTACCTTGCACTGCTGGGGTTCCAATTCACTGCACAGTAAGGTGTGAACTCTACCTGCTGAGCTATCTCTCAGCCTCCCCCTCTTTTCTGGACACCAGAGTTATCACTGAGATTCAGTACCTGTATGATTCCACCACTCACAGTGAATGCTTTTCTGTGTGAGAGAGAGACCTCAAGAGATGTAGAGGAACAGAAAGAGAGAAGCACCACAGAACTGCTCATGAAGTTTCCCTGCCCCCTTTCTGCAGGGGCTTCCATGTAGTGACCAGAGACTCGAACCCAGGTGATGCTAGAGATCACGCTAACCAGGCAACCTCTGCCTGGAGATGGAGAAGAAGCAAGAGTTCTTAAATGGGGCTCCTGATCCACTGTGCACCTCAGTAAGCCTCCAAAGCAGACTCCCTTACCCCCCAAAAAATAATGTTTGGGGTGTAGGCATTGGGAGGAGCCATGCACAGGATTGAAGCCCCAGCACCACATGGGAGCCATATGGGGCCAGGAGAAGCCCCAAAGAGGGTGGGGTCTCTCCTCTCTCAGCACCAGGCACAGCACCCAGGGAGCCCCATGGAGGGTGGGCAGGGCTGTGGGGTCTCTCCTCTCTCAGCACCAGGCACAGCACCCAGGGAGCCCATGGAGGGTGGGCAGGGCTGTGGGGTCTCTCCTCTCTCAGCACCAGGCACAGCACCCAGGGAGCCCATGGAGGGTGGGCAGGGCTGTGGGATCTCTCCTCTCTCAGCACCATGCACAGCACCCAGGGAGCCCCATGGAGGGTGGGCAGGGCTGTGGGGTCTCTCCTCTCTCAGCACCAGGCACAGCACCCAGGGAGCCCATGGAGGGTGGGCAGGGCTGTGGGGTCTCTCCTCTCTCAGCACCCTGCACAGCACCCAGGGAGCCCCATGGAGGGTGGGCAGGGCTGTGGGGTCTCTCCTCTCTCAGCACCAGGCACAGCACCCAGGGAGCCCATGGAGGGTGGGCAGGGCTGTGGGGTCTCTCCTCTCTCAGCACCAGGCACAGCACCCAGGGAGCCCATGGAGGGTGGGCAGGGCTGTGGGGTCTCTCCTCTCTCAGCACCAGGCACAGCACCCAGGGAGCCCATGGAGGGTGGGCAGGGCTGTGGGGTCTCTCCTCTCTCAGCACCCTGCACAGCACCCAGGGAGCTCCATGATGGTGGAGAGCAGGGATGTGGGGTGTCTCCTTTATCTCTCCGTCTCTCCCATCCCACCCCCCCACTTTCGTATATAGAATGAGAAAAACCGGTTGGAGAGGCCTCACAGTGCTTTGCCTCTTATAGCCTGGTGTGGAATGTTTGTTGAGTGAGTAAGTGATCAGTGACCAGGCAGACTGAGTGAACGGATGAGTGAGGTGACTGACGGATATTTCAGAAGCATTTCCTCTCTCCTGGGGGGAGGGAGTGGAGCATGAGGGCATATCTGGGCGTGTGTGTGTGTGTGTGTGTGTGTGTGTGTGTGTGTGTGTTTAACCCAAGTCCAGCTCTGGAACTTAATGCAAGACCCTCCTCCAAATCCTTACCAGCTTATTCTCAATGAGGTCACAGACGATTTTGTTGTTGAAATACTGAATGGGTGTCCAGCGGATGCCCTCTTGCACATACTCCTCCTGTGGGGGGGCACCAAGTGGGCAGAGGTAGGGGACTGGAGAGAGAGCTCATCGGGCATGTCTCACACCTTGTCACACCCATGGCCTAGGTTCGAGCCCTGACTCCACAGGGGAAGCCCTTTGTCACCAGAGGAAGCTCCAATACTATATTCTCTCATGAATAGAGGCAAAAAATTCTAGAACTTTTTTTTTCTTGGTGAACAAGTCAGGAGAAAGAAAGGAATCAATTTGGGAATGAGGGGGAGACTGGGGTGTCCCTGATTGCTTAGGGACCTCCGGGCTGGGTTCCCGTCCAGTGTCCCCCTCGGCCCTGGGTGTGTGCGTGTGAAGGAGTGGGGGGAGCTGCCTCACCCACCTGCTCTGCCTTGAGGGTGAGCTCGATGAAGATTTGCTGGAGCTTCTCATTGACGAAGTTGATGCAAAACTGCTCGAAGCCATTTTTCTGCAGAAGGAGGACGGCGAGGAAGTGGGGGGAGGCCATGACACCTCAGTGTGTGTGTGTGGGGGGGGACATGGAGCCAAAGGGGCAACACACAGGATGTGGGCTGGGGGCAGGGCTCTACCTGGAAGATTTCAAAGCCATAGATGTCAAGCACCCCGATACTGTACTCATCTTGGGGTTTCTGCATAGCTCGATTGATGGCCTGGGGGAGGGGAGCGCAGGGTGAGTACCAGCTCTCCGAGGAGCAGGAGAAGCAGCCTCTGTCCTTGTCCTGTGTCCTCACAACCACTGCCCTCCAGCCCTCCCCACCCCTGGCTGCCACCTTCCCTCCCCGCAGTCACCGCTCCCTCAGGAGAGACGCAGCTGCCAAAGGCCTCTGGGGTCCATTCTTAGAGCTGACAGTTCTGCCTGTCTTTGGATTTCTCATCTGAATTCATCCATCCATCCATCCATCCATCCATCCATCCATTTTTTTTTTTGCCTCCAGGGTTATTGCTGGGGCTCAGTGCCTGCACCATGAATCCACAGCTACTGCAAGCCATTCCCCCCCCCCTTTTGTTGCCCTTGTTGTTTTATCGTTGTGGTTATTATTGTTGTTGTTGATGTCATTCATTGTTGGATAGGACAGAGAGAAATGGAGAGAGGAGGGGAAGACAGAGAGGGGGAGAGAAAGACACCTGTAGACCTCCTTTGCCATTTGTGAAGCGACTCCCCTGCAGGTGGGGAGCCAGGGTCTCGAACTGAGATCCTTACGCCGGTCCTTGCGCTTTGCGCCACATGCGCTTAACCCACTGGGCTACCGCCCGACCCCCCCATCTATTCTTTTTAAACATCAATTTTTTTTCTTTTTTCTTTATTTATTCATCAGATAGAGACAGACAGAAATCGAGAGGGAAGGGGAGATAGACAGAGAGACAGAGAGACACCTGCAGCCCTGCTCCACCACTCATGAAGCTTTCCCCCTGCAGGTGGAGACTGGGGACTCGAACCTGGGTCCTTGCGTGCTGTAACGTGTGTGCTCAACCAGCTGTACCACCACCTGGCTCCCGAGCACACCTTAGAGTGAGCAAGGACCTGGGTTTGAGCCCCCAGTTCCCACCTGCAGGGGGAAAGCTTCCTGAGCTACGGGGCAGGGCTGCAGGTGTCTCTCTCTCTCCCTCTCTCTTTCCCTCCCTTTGTCTCTATTTAATAAATACACACATGAATAAATACAGTCTCTCCTTTGTCAACACCACTGCCAGCTGGGGCGTTTGAGACCCCCACACCCATCTATCCCCTACCTATCCATCCATCCATCCATCCATCAACTCCTCCATCCATCTCCCATCTATCCATCCAAGCATCTAATTTATCTATTATATATCTACCATTATCCATCCATCCCCCACCCATCCCACATCCATCCATCCATCCATCTTTCTTTCTTTCTTTCTTTCTTTCTTTCTTTCTTTCTCTTTCTCTCATCTATTATCCATCTATCCACCCATCCACCCACTATCTGTTGATCCATCTATCACCATCCATCTATCTATCCATCCATGCACCCATCCCCTATCCGTCTACCCCCTATCCATCCATCATCCACCCATCCATCACCCATTATCTATTCACCCATCTATCCATCTGCCGTCCATCCATCCATCCACCCATCCATCCATCCATCTATCCATCCATGCACCCATCCCCTATCCATCTATCCCCTAACCATCCATCATCAACCCATTATCTATTCACCCATCTATCCATCTGCCATCCACCCATCCACCCATCCATCCATCCATCCATCCATCCATCCATCCATCCTCCCAACCCCTACCCCCAGCCCCACTGGCCTCCACCAGGAAGTCGAAGAGGCGGGCGTACAGCCCCTTGGCCAGTGCATCGCGGGTGTAGGCCGCCTGCTCCACGTTCAGAGTCACGTCGATGGACTCACTGCGGCCCCCCCAGCGGCTGTCCATCTTCCGGCTGGTCAGCTTCTCCTGCAACCGCCCGCTGTCGATGCCCAGCAGGTAGGCAGGGAAGGCCAGCACTGCAAGGCAGGGAGGAGAGAAGGGGGGATTTGGCCCACACCTCCCAGCAGACACACACACACACACACACCCCGCCGGGGGCTCCCCTTCCCTCCTGCTGCCTGGACAGGGCGGACACTCACGGTCAGCGCTGTCCACCTGGGCATAGTTGCCGTCCTCACGGAAGCTGATGTTGCCCAGGTGCAGGATGCCCGCCACCAGCTGCAGGGTCTGCTGCTGTACATTGGGTGGGATCCCAACCACCTGCATGGCGCTCTGTGGGTGGGCACGGCGGGGACCAGGCATTAAGATGGCACGGGGTGGGTGAGGACAGAGCATACAGCCTTTGTAAAAATTTTTTGAAAATAATCTTGGGAGTCGGGCGGTAGCGCAGCGGGTTAAGCGCAGGTGGCACAAAGCGCAGGGACCAGCGTTAAGGATCCCAGTTCGAGCCCCCGGCTCCCCACCTGCAGGGGAGTCGCTTCACAGGCGGTGAAGCAGGTCTGCAGGTGTCTGTCTTTCTCTCCCCCTCTCTGTCTTCCCCTCCTCTCTCCATGTCTCTCTCTGTCCTATCCAACAACGACGACAACAATAATAACTACAACAATAAAACAAGGGCAACAAAAGGGAATAAATAAATAAATAAATAATCTTTGTTTATTGGATAGAGACAGAGAGAAATTGAGAGAGGAGGGAGAGGTAGAGGGGGAGAGAGACAGAGAGACATCTGCAACCCTGCTTTACCACTCGTGAAGCTTCCCACCTGCAGGTGGGGACCAGGGGCTTGAACCCAGGTCCTTTTGCACTGTAGTGCGAGCACTTAGCACCTGGCCCCCTTTCTGTCTTTCTCTTTCGTATTCATTCATTCATTCATTTTTCATTCTTTCTCTTTTTTCCTTTTTTAACTTTAAAAAAATATTTATTTTTTCTTTTGTTGCCCTTGTTATTTTTTATTGTTGTTGTTATTATTGTTGTCATTGTTGGATAGGACAGAGAGAAATGGAGAGAGGAGGGCAAGACAGAGAGGGGGAGAGAAAGACAGACACCTGCAGACCTGCTTCACCGCCTGTGAAGCGACTACCCTGCAGGTGGGGAGCTCGAATCCTTAATGCCAGCCCTTGCGTTTCGTGCCATGTGCGCTTAACCCACTGTGCTACTGCCCGACTCCCAAAGAGATCTTTTAAAAAATTATTATCTTAGAAACAGGCTGAGGGTATGGATCAATTTGCCAATGCCAATGTCCATGTCCAGCAGAGAAGCAAGTATAGAAGCCAGACCTCCCACCATATGCACCCCATAAAGTAATTAGGTCCATACCTCCCAGAGGGATAAAGAATAGGGAAGCTTCCAGTGGAGGGTATGGGATATGGAACTCTGGTGGTGGGAACTATATGGAATTATACTCCTCTTATATTACAATCTTACAATCTTGTTGATTACTATTAAATCACTAACAGAAAATAAAAACAATTAAAATTATTATTAGTCTTTTTTAAAACAGTGCTTTTTAAAGTATTTATTTATGTATTCCCTTTTGTTGCCTTGTAGTTATTATTGTTGTTATTGATGTCATTGTTGTTGCTGTCGTTGTTGTTGGATAGGACAGAGAGAAATGGAGAGAGGGGGGTAAGACAGAGAGGGGGAGAGAAAGACAGACACCTGCAGACCTGCTTCACCGCCTGTGAAGTGACTCCCCTGCCGGTGGGGAGCCGGGGGCTCAAACTGGGATCCTTGAGCTTTGCACCACGTGTGCTTAACCCACTGTGCCACTGCCCGACCCCCCTATTATTAGTCTCTAAAAAATGTTTTTTTTAATTTATTTTTGGATAGAAACAGAGAGAAAATAGAGGAAGGGGAGACAGAGAGGGAGAGAGACAGAGAGACACCTACAGCCCTGCTTCACCACTCGTGAAGCTTTCTTCCCTGAAGGTGGGGACCCGGGGCTTGAACCCAGGTCCTCATGCATGGTGACAAGTGTGCTCAGGCAGGTGTGCCACCGCCTGGTCTCCCACTGCCACCCGGTCCTGGTTTCTCCATCACCCACTCCGGGTGCTGTGTGACCTCAGGTAAGTGTCTGCACCTCTCTGGGCACCTCCACCACCACCCCCCCCCAGGCCAGCTCACCAGGGTCTCCTGAAAGTCGCTGCGGTCATCCGTGCCGTCCACCTTGTACGTGTCCGATTGGTTGAGGTAGTAATAGTAGTCGGGGGTCATGAGCCCCAGGTTCTGTCGCTGCTCCTGGGAGGCGCCCTCCAGCAGCTGGGGGTTGGATGTGAGGGTTCAGGTAGGCGGCACCTGTCCGGGGATCCCTCCTTTTCCCCGCCGTGCGATCCCCAAACCCGCCGGCAGGTGGCGCCCCGCCCTGCAGGTGAACACACCTGGTAGTAGATATGGAAGTTCCTCTCGTTCTCGTTCTGCATGACCACCCGAGACTTCTCCAGCAAGAAGTTGGAGATCTTGCCCCCGTCCGGCTCTCCCCCGCGGCTGAACTGGATCTCGAAGTATTTGCCCTGAATCCCAGAGAGAGACACCTGTCAGCAACCCCCCTACCCAGACCTACCCCAGCCCCAGGGCGCAGGGGTGCAGGTGGAGGAAGGAATCCGAAAGATAATATATAAAGAATATATACATGAAGTAGAGAAATAGAAATATATATATATAGAAATATATAGAAATATATCAAATAGAGAGAGAAATATATTTGTGGGAGTCGGGCGGTAGCCTAGCGGCATAAGCGCACATGGCGCAAAGCGCAAGGACCGGTGTCAGGATCCCGGTTCGAGCCCCCGGCTCCCCACCTGCAGGGGAGTCGCTTCTCAGGCGGTGAAGCAGGTCTGCAGGTGTCTGTCTTTCTCTCCCCCTCTCTGTCTTCCCCTCCTCTCTCCATTTCTCTCTGTCCTATCCAACAACGACAATGACAATAACTACAGCAATA
Organism: Erinaceus europaeus; assembly: GCF_950295315.1. NCBI lineage: Eukaryota > Metazoa > Chordata > Mammalia > Eulipotyphla > Erinaceidae > Erinaceus > Erinaceus europaeus. Next base: position 3,006,712 of record NC_080184.1, read on the forward strand.
AAACAAGGGCAACAAAAGGGAGTAAGTAAAAAATAAATAAGTATTAGAAATATATTTGTTATTTTAAAAATATTTATTTACTTATTTATTTTTTATTTATTACTGGATAGAGACAGAGAGAAATTGAGAGGGAAGGGGGAGATAGCAGGAAAGAGACAGAGAGACACCTGCAGCCCTGCTTCACCGCTTGTGAAACTTCCTCCAAGTAGGTGGGGAGGGTGGGGGACTGGAACCCGGATCCTTGCACATCGTAACATGTGCGCTCAACCAGGTGCACCATCACCCAGCCCCTGTTTGCGTATATATTATTGTTGTTGTTGTTATTATTATTATTATACCAGAGCGCTGCTCAGCTCTGGTTTGTGGTGTTGTGGGGGATTGAACCTGGGACCTCAGAGCCGGGGGAGAGACAGACAGACACCTGCAGACCTGCTTTACCGCCTGTGAAGCGACTCCCCTACAGGTGGGGAGCCGGGGGCTCGAACTGGGATCCTTATGCCGGTCCTTGTGCTTTGTGCCACCTGCACTTAACCCGCTGTGCTACCGCCTTTTGCTTATTTTTCTATGAGAAAGTCAGAGCATCATTCTGCCACATGTGATATTGGGCCTCGAACTGAGGGCCTCCTGCTCTTATATCCAACAGGCTGGTCACTGTGCCACCTACTACAGAATACAGGTGTATGTGTGAGAGAGACACAGAGATAAAGAGACAGAGAGGGGAGATAGCACAGTGGTGGTAACATGAAGACCTTCATGCCTGAGGCTCTGAAGTCCCAGCACCCCCAGCACCCAGAGCAGAGCAAAGCTCTGGTAAAAACAAAAACCAAGAAACAGAAACAAACAAAAAACACCACATATGTAAAGAGCTATTGGAAATCAACAAGAAAAAGGCAGGGCTGGGGGGGGAAACAACAGCATAGTGGTTCTGTCAAAGACTCTCCAGCTTGAGGCTCTGGGGTCCCAGGTTTAGTCTCTAGAACCAGCACCAGCCAGAGCTGAGCAGGGCTCTGGTTAAAAAACAAAAAATAGTGAGACAGAGAAGGAAGTGCACCTGCAGGGACTCACAAAGCGACTGGAGTTGTTGTTTCTCACGGTCTTGGCATTGCCGAAGGCCTCCAGCAGGGGGTTGGACTGTAGGATGACATCCTTCACGTTCTGGAAGGCAGAGGAGTTGAGGGTGAGACCAGGGCCGACCAAGGTGGGGGCAGGAGGGTGGGGCAGGGGCCGTGAACCCCACGGCCTCTGGGAAGACCCAGCGTCTGCGTCTCGCCTCACCTGGACCTTCTCGCCCCCACCGGAGACCTTGGAGATATAGCCCATAATGTATTTGGCTGCTACCGTCTTCCCAGCACCACTCTCTCCACTGTGGGTGGGAGAGACAAAATAAAATAAAATAAAATGAAATGAAATAAAATAGAGGCCTTGACGTGGAGGTGGGGGCATACCTTTTCTCCTGCCTGACCGTTGATCTAGGCATCCATCAAACCATTTATCAATTTATACATCCATCCATCCATCCATTTCTCCATCCATCCATCCATCCATCCATCCATCCATCCATCCATCCATCATCATCATTTATTCAAGTATACATCCATCCATCCATACATTTATCCATCCATTCATCCATCTATCATCTATGCAAGTACCTATCCATCAATCCATCCATCCACCATCAATCATCATCTATCAAGTACCCGTCTACCCATCCATCCATCCACCATCCATCCATCCATCCATCATCATTTGTCAAGTACCATCTATCCATCCATCCATTTATACATCCATCCACCACCCATCATCTATCAAGTACTCATCCATCCATCCACCCATCTATCTATCCATCCATCCATCCATCCATCCATCCATCCATCCTTCCTTTTACTCTTCCATTTACTCATGTATCCATCAGTTCTTTCACCCATCTGCATATCCATCCACTCATTCATGCATCCACCCACCCAACCACACATTATACATTCAGTTACCATTTTTCCATTCATTCATCCATCTATCCACCCACCTACCCATTCTATTCATCCATCTATCTATCTGTCTATCTATCTATCTATCTATCTATCTATCTATCTATCTTGTATCTACCTATCATCCATCCATTTATCCACTAATATTCCATCCATTGATCTGTCTTCCCACCCATAACTCCATCTATCCATCCACCCATCCATCCATCCATTATCAATCTATCCATCCATCCATATCCATCCATCCATCTATCCATCCACTCATTCATAGATCTATGATTTATCTGTCCATCTATTCATCCATCTATCCAGCCAGCCATCCAGACAGCCACTCATCTATCTATCTATCTATCTATCTATCTATCTATCCATCATGCTTCCATCCATCCACCCACAGTCCATCCACCCATCCATTCACTGAGGACCGGGCACTATGTCAGTCACCAGAAATCCACGAATATATCAGACAACCCCCCATGGTGATGTTTAGAGGGAACAGACAGACAGATGGACAGCGGCAGACCAGACCCCAGGATCAGCTGGCCCAGACCACTTTGGGACCCAGAGCTCTGAGCAAACCTTCCTGGGTGGCAATGACACTGGAGCAGGATCTGGGGGTGGGGGTGACCAGGGTCCCCCCCTCCCTGTCCTTACCTGATGATGACACACTGGTTCTCACAGTCAATAAGCATGTTCCTGTACATATTATCCGTGAGGGCATAGATGTGTGGAGGGTTCTCATACTGGGCCTGGTTTGGGGACCCGAAGGGGCAGGCCTCAGCCTGGGGCTGGGGGCTGGGGGGTCCCAGGGCTGTGTCTCCCCTCTTGACCCTCCCTTCCCACAGCCCCCCACCTCACCGCTCCCTGGTAGAGATCAATCTCACGGTCCGTGAAGTAGGGCATCTGTTTGAAGGGGTTGACGGAGATGAGCACAGAGCCTATGTAGGTCTGGGGGTGACGGTGGTTAAGGACCACGTGGTATTTGACGGTTTTGTCCCTCTTGGGCCCTTGTCCCCTCATCACCCCGCCTCCACTCCAGGCCCCCCCACAACACCATAGCTTTGAGGAAGAAATAATCTTCAAATGTACCCAGAGACCTCAGGTTCAATCCCTGGCACCATCATAAGCCAGAACTGAGCAGAACTCTGGTTACAAAAAAGGGGGGGGGGTGACAGGGTGGTGGCTTACCTGGTTACGTGCACACATTACAGCACACAAGGACCCAGGTTCCAGTTCCTGGTCCCCAGCTGCAGGGGAGTCGCTTCACAAGTGGTGAAGCAGGGCTGCAGGTGTCTCTAGTCTCTCTTCCTCTCTGTCTTCCCCTCCTCCCTCAATTTTTCTCTGTCTCTATCCAATAATAAATAAATAAAATATTTAAAAAAGGGGGGTAGGCGGTAGTGCAGTGGGTTAAGTGCACATGGTGTGAACTGCAAGGACTGGCATAAGGATCTTGGTTTGAGACCCCCCGGCTCCCCACCTGCAGGGGAGTCGCTTCCCAGGCGGTGAAGCAGGTCTGCAGGTGTCTGTCTTTCTCTCCCCCTCTCTGTCTTCCCCTCCTCTCTCCATTTCTCTCTGTCCTATCCAACAACAATGGCAGCAATAACAACAACAATAACCACGGCAAACAACAAGGGCAACAAAAGGGAAAAAATAACCTCCAGTGACAGCAGATTCCCAGTCCCAGCAATGACCCTGAAGGCAAGAAAACAACAAACAAACAAACAGATGCTAGACAACAACCAGATGGTTTCACTCAGATGTAGAAAACTTGGGAAAAGGAAAAAAGAAAGAAAGAAAGAAAGAAAGAAAGAAAGAAAGAAAGAAAGAAAGGAAAAAAAAAGAAAAGAGAAGCAAACAACCGTTTCTAAGACTATGTGAGAACTCTGGGGGTGATCTTTGTGAGGTGGGAGGGCTAGGGACACAGAACATTGGTGGTGGGCGTACTGTGGAGCTCGACCCTGTCATCTTATGGTCCTGTGATATATTATTCATCACACATTAAGGAAAAAAAGGAAAACATTTTAAACAGCCTCCGGGGCTTGGTGTCTGCATGAAGATTCTCCAGCTTCCTGTGGCTAATTTTTTTTCTTTTTTGATAGAGACAGAAAAAAATTGAGAAGGGGAGGGGGAGACAGAGAGGGAGAGAGACAGAGAGACACCTGCGTCCGGCTTTACCACTCGTGAAGCTTTCCCCCTGCAGGTGGGGACCGGGGGCTCGAACCTGGGTCCTTGCGCGTGGGTCATGTGTTTTATATGGTGCACTACTGCCCAAGGGAGGGGACCCATTTTATTTTTAATTACTATTATAAGAGGAAGAAAGAAAGGGGCCCAGGAGGTATCTCACCTAATAGAGAGATTATTTTATCACATGTGAGGACATGGGTTCAAGCCCCCCATGGGGACACACCACACACAGGGGAAGCTACACAGCGTGGGGGGTGGCTGTACTGTGGTCTCTTTCTCTTTCTCTCTCTTCTCCTCTCGATTTCTCTGTCTCTTATCCAAAATAAACCAATGAATAAACATTTAAAAATATATACTAAGAGGGGGTTGGGCGGTAGCGCAGTGGGTTAAGCGCAAATGGTGTAAAGCTCAAGGACCGGCGTAAGGATCCTGGTTCGAGCCCCCGGCTCTCCACCTGCAGGGGAGTCACTTCACAGGCGGTGAAGCAGGTCTGAAGGTGTCTGTCTTTCTCTCCACCCTCTGTCTTCCCCTCCTCTCTCCATTTCTCTCTGTCCTACCCAATAACAACAGAATCAATAACAACAACGATAACAACAACAAGAGCAACAAGGGCAACAAAAATGGGGGAAAAATAGCCTCCAGGAGCAGTGGATTCTCAGTGCTGGCACCGAGTCCCAGCAATAACCCTGAAGGCAATATATTTTATACATATTATATATATATGAAATATGATATACACATATCTTTCACATATATATGAAAGAAAAAGACAGCACAATGGTTCTGCAAAGAGACAGACTCTGCTGCCTGAGGCTCTGAGGTCCCAGGTTCAATCCCCAGCACCACCATCAGCCAGAGCTGAGCAAGGGTTCTGGGTAAAATAAGAATAAAAACAAACAAACAAATAAACAAACAAACAAATAGGCTGGGTCCACAATGGGGGATTCAGGGAAGTGGGTTATACAGGGGCTGATCTCTCTCAGGGCAGAGCTGGACCCAGTGGGTATCACCTGTCATCACCCTATCCACTATTCTCTGTCCCCCTTCCCCTGCCCCATTGTCCTCATCCCCTGTCCCCTGCCCGACTGTCCTCCTGTCCCATCCTCAGTCCCCCTGCCCCTCACTTCCTGTCCTCATGCCTTTATGTCCCTGTCCCGTTTCCCCTGCACCATCCCCTGCTCCTGCCCCCTGTCCCATCCCCTACTCCTGCCCCCTGTCCCCCTGCCCCATCCCCTGCTCCTGCCCCCTGTCCCATCCCCTACTCCTGCCCCCTGTCCCCCTGCCCCATCCCCTGCTCCTGTCATCTGTCCCCCTGCCCCATTCCCTACTCCTGCCCCCTGTACCCCTGCCCCATCCCCTGCTCCTGCCCCCTGTCCCCCAGCCCCATCCCCTGCTCCTGCCCCCTGTCCCCCTGCCCCATCCCCTGCTCCTGCCCCCTGTCCCCGTGCCCCATCCCCTGCTCCTGTCCCCTGTCTCCCTGCCCCATCCACTGCTCCTGTCCTCTGTCCCCCTGCCCCATCCCCTGCTCCTGCCCCCTGCTCCTGCCCCCTGTCCCCCTGCCCCATCCCCTGCTCCTGCCCTCTGTCCCCCTGCCCCATCCCCTGCTCCAGCCCCCTGTCCCCATGCCCCATCCCCTGCTCCTGCCCCCTGTCCCCCTGCCCCATCCCCTGCTCCTGCCCCCTGTCCCCCTGCCCCATCCCCTGCTCCTGTCCTCTGTCCCCCTGCCCCATCCCCTGCCCCCCTGCCCCATCCCCTGCTCCTGCCCCCTGTCCCCCTGCCCCATCCCCTGCTCCTGCCCCCTGTCCCCCTGCCCCATCCCCTGCTCCTGCCCCCTGTCCCCCCCGCCCCATCCCCTGCTCCTGCCCTCTGTCCCCCCGCCCCATCCCCTGCTCCTGCCCCGTGTCCCCCCGCCCCATCCCCTGCTCCTGCCCCCTGTCCCCCTGCACCATCCCCTGCTCCTGCCCTCTGTCCCCCTGCCCCATCCCCTGCTCCTGCCCCGTGTCCCCCCGCCCCATCCCCTGCTCCTGCCCTCTGTCCCCCCGCCCCATCCCCTGCTCCTGCCCCCTGTCCCCCTGCACCATCCCCTGCTCCTGTCCTCTGTCCCCCTGCCCCATCCCCTGCTCAAGCCCCCTGTCCCCCTGCCCCATCCCCTGCTCCTGCCCCCTGTCCCCCTGCCCCATCCCCTGCTCCTGCCCCCTGTCCCCCTGCCCCATCCCCTGCTCCTGCCCTCTGTCCCCCCGCCCCATCCCCTGCTCCTGCCCCGTGTCCCCCCGCCCCATCCCCTGCTCCTGCCCCCTGTCCCCCTGCACCATCCCCTGCTCCTGCCCTCTGTCCCCCTGCCCCATCCCCTGCTCCTGCCCCGTGTCCCCCCGCCCCATCCCCTGCTCCTGCCCTCTGTCCCCCCGCCCCATCCCCTGCTCCTGCCCCCTGTCCCCCTGCACCATCCCCTGCTCCTGTCCTCTGTCCCCCTGCCCCATCCCCTGCTCAAGCCCCCTGTCCCCCTGCCCCATCCCCTGCTCCTGCCCCCTGTCCCCCTGCCCCATCCCCTGCTCCTGCCCCCTGTCCCCCTGCCCCATCCCCTGCTCCAGCCCCCTGTCCCCCTGCCCCATCCCCTGCTCCTGCCCCCTGTCCCCCTGCCCCATCCCCTGCTCCTGCCCCCTGTCCCCCTGCCCCATCCCCTGCTCCTGCCCCCTGTCCCCCAGCCCCATCCCCTGCTCCTGCCCCGTGTCCCCCCGCCCCATCCCCTGCTCCTGCCCCCTGTCCCCCTGCCCCATCCCCTGCTCCTGCCCTCTGTCCCCCCGCCCCATCCCCTGCTCCTGCCCCCTGTCCCCCTGCCCCATCCCCTGCTCCTGCCCCCTGTCCCCCTGCCCCATCCCCTGCTCCTGCCCCCTGTCCCCCTGCCCCATCCCCTGCTCCTGCCCTCTGTCCCCCTGCCCCATACCCTGCTCCAGCCCCCTGTCCCCCTGCCCCATCCCCTGCTCCTGCCCCCTGTCCCCCTGCCCCATCCCCTGCTCCTGCCCCCTGTCCCCCTGCCCCATCCCCTGCTCCTGTCCTCTGTCCCCCTGCCCCATCCCCTGCTCCAGCCCCCTGTCCCCCTGCCCCATCCCCTGCTCCTGCCCCCTGTCCCCCTGCCCCATCCCCTGCTCCTGCCCCCTGTCCCCCTGCCCCATCCCCTGCTCCTGCCCCCTGTCCCCCCGCCCCATCCCCTGCTCCTGCCCCGTGTCCCCCCGCCCCATCCCCTGCTCCTGCCCCCTGTCCCCCTGCACCATCCCCTGCTCCTGCCCTCTGTCCCCCTGCCCCATCCCCTGCTCCTGCCCCGTGTCCCCCTGCCCCATCCCCTGCTCCTGCCCCCTGTCCCCCCGCCCCATCCCCTGCTCCTGTCCTCTGTCCCCCTGCCCCATCCCCTGCTCCAGCCCCCTGTCCCCCTGCCCCATCCCCTGCTCCTGCCCCCTGTCCCCCTGCCCCATCCCCTGCTCCTGCCCCCTGTCCCCCTGCCCCATCCCCTGCTCCAGCCCCCTGTCCCCCTGCCCCATCCCCTGCTCCTGCCCCCTGTCCCCCTGCCCCATCCCCTGCTCCTGCCCCCTGTCCCCCTGCCCCATCCCCTGCTCCTGCCCCCTGTCCCCCAGCCCCATCCCCTGCTCCTGCCCCGTGTCCCCCCGCCCCATCCCCTGCTCCTGCCCCCTGTCCCCCTGCCCCATCCCCTGCTCCTGCCCTCTGTCCCCCCGCCCCATCCCCTGCTCCTGCCCCCTGTCCCCCTGCCCCATCCCCTGCTCCTGCCCCCTGTCCCCCTGCCCCATCCCCTGCTGCTGCCCGCTGTCCCCCTGCCCCATCCCCTGCTCCAGCCCCCTGTCCCCCTGCCCCATCCCCTGTTCCTGCCCCCTGTCCCCCTGCCCCATCCCCTGCTCCTGCCCCCTGTCCCCCTGCCCCATCCCCTGCTCCTGCCCCCTGTCCCCCTGCCCCATCCCCTGCTCCTGCCCCGTGTCCCCCGCCCCATCCCCTGCTCCTGCCCCCTGTCCCCCCACCCCATCCCCTGCTCCAGCCCCCTGTCCCCCAGCCCCATCCCCTGCTCCTGCCCCCTGTCCCCCCACCCCATCCCCTGCTCCTGTCCCCCTGTCCCTGCCCAGCGGGCTACAAATATGTAGTCATCCATGAAGCGCTTCTTCAAGTTGCCCACGATGGCGTCCTCCGTGATCTGGGGCAGAAGCACCATGTCGTCCACGCCGCTCTGCTTTACATTGTGGCTCTGCCAGTGGAAGCGCTCCTTGCTGCCCTGGGGGGGGGACCTCGGTCACGCTGGGCCTCTGTGTCCCCACGGTGGGGCGTTCGAAGAGGCCCCCCAGTTCTCGCTCTGGCGGCTCAGCTCAACCCCCCTGCTTGGCGTCATCCACCATGGAGGACACGGGCCAGAGGGGTGGTTTTTACTGTTCTATCCATCTATCCAACCATCCATCCATCTCAACCATCCACCCCACATCCATCTATCCTCCATCCATCCATCCATCCATTCATCCATCCACCCTGCCACCCACCCACCCATCCTTCCATCCACCCATCCATCCATCCACTCATCTATCCATCCATCCATCCATCCATCCATCCATCCATCTTATCCATCCACCCCACATCCATCTATCCATCCATCCACCCCACATCCATCCATCCACTCATCCATCCACTCATCCATCCATCCACTCATCCATCCATCCACTCATCCATCCATCCACTCATCCATCCATCCACTCATCCATCCATCCACCCATCCATCCATCCATCCATCCATCCATCCATCCATCCATCCACTCATCCATCCATCCACCCATCCACCCATCCATCCATCCATCCATCCATCCACCCATCCACCCATCCACCCATCCACCCATCCACCCATCCACCCATCCACCCATCCACCCATCCACCCATCCATCCATCCATCCATCCATCCATCCACCCATCCATCCATCCATCCATCCCCTGCAGCACACCAGGCTCTACTCCAGGCTCCCTGGGAGAGGAGAAGGTTCACGCACCAGCCTCTCACTTCCCCTCAGACCGCCCACCCCACCCACAGCTGGCCAGGCTTCCCCATGACCTTTGACCTCTCCTTCCACCCACCCCGCCATCTCCTCTCTCATGGTCATGCGTCATCGCCCGGCCCTGGGATGCTCTCAGCCGTCAAGGGACTGTGACGTTGCCCTGGGTGTCTGGCGGGGACGACCTGACCTCAGCTCCCATGTCCGAAGTCACCGTGACTTGACCTCACGTCTCGCCAGCTCCAGCACCTTCCAAGTCTCCCGCATTCCCTCCATTCTCCCTCCCTCCATTTTTCTCATCAGATGCCACCTTCCTTAGATGCCCCCACTCCCAAGGAGGAAGCCTCCAAAAAAAGAAAAAAAAATCTCAAGAAAAAAAAATCCCTTCCTCCAGGAAGCCTGCCAGGAATTTTCTCTCCCTTTAGCTTGACTGATAATATACCCAGTGTCTTCAACACTTAAAGACACCTGGTGGAGGTGTCTAACCACAGATGAGTGGCTGAGCAAGTTGTGGTCTATATACACAATGGAATACTACTCAGCTGTAAAAAATGGTGACTTCACCGTTTTCAGCCGATCTTGGATGGACCTTGAGAAATTCATGTTGAGTGACATAAGTCAGAAACAGAAGGATGAATATGGGATGATCTCACTCTCAGGCAGAAGTTGAAAAACAAGATCAGAAAAGAAAACACAAGTCGAACCTGAAATGGAATTGGCGTATTGCACCAAAGTAAAAGACTCTGGGGTGGGTGGGTGGGTGGGGAGAATACAGGTCCATGAAGGATGATAAATGACATAGTGGGGGTCGTATTGTTAAATGGGAAACTGGGGAACGTTATGCATGTACAAACTACTGTATTTACTGTTGAATGTAAAACATTAATTCCCCAATAAAGAAATAAATTAAAAAAAAATAAAGCCACCTGGTGGGCCAGAGATAGTTCACTGGGTAAGGCTCCTGTCTTGCCACAGGCACAGCCCAGGTTTGAGTCCTCGTGTCAGGGGAAAATCTCCTTTCTCTCTCTCTCTCTCTCTCTCTCTTCTCTCTGTCTTTCTACTTGAATGAAAAAGTTGACCTGCGTCCCCAGGAGGTGGCACAGTGGTTGAGCATTGAAGTTAAAATGTGTGAGGTCCTGGGAGTAGGGCGGTAGCACAGTGGGTTAAGCGCACATGGTGCGAAGCGCAAGGACCAGCATAATGATCCTGGTTTGAGCCCCCGGCTCCCCACCTGCAGGGTGAAGCAGGTCTGCAGATATCTGTCTTTCTCTCCCCCTCTCTGTCTTCCCCTCCTCTCTCCATTTCTCTCTGTCCTATCCAACAACAACAGCTATGACAACAATAACAACTACAACAAGCACAACAAGGGCAACAAAATGGGAAAAATGGCCTCCAGGAGCAGTGGATTCGTTGTGCAGGCACTGAGCCCCAGCAATAACCCTGGAGGCAAAAAAAAAAATGTGTGAGGTCCTGAGTTCGATCTCTGGCATCGAATATACTCTGCTTCTTTCTCCCTCCCTCTCTCCCTCTCTCCCTCTCTCTCCCAAGCAGATATGTTTTTTAAGTATAATGTTGACCTGGAAACTGGTAAAATTGTGTATTATTATTATTTTTTAATTTTCTTAGTTTTTAAAAAATATTTATTTTATTTATTCCCTTTTGTTGCCCTTGTTGTTTTATTGTTGTAGTTATTATTGTTGTCGTAGTTGTTGGATAGGACAGAGAGAAATGGAGAGAGGAGGGGAAGACAGAGAGGGGGAGAGAAAGACAGACACCTGCAGACCTGCTTCACTGCCTGTGAAGCGACTCCCCTGCAGGTGGGGAGCCGGGGGCTCGAACCTGGGATCCTTATGCCGGTCCTTGCGCTTTGCGCCACCTGTGCTTAACCCGCTGCTCTACCGCCCGCCTCCCTAAAAACTCTACTAGGGAAAGATAGTGACAGGCTGGGGGGTGTGGATCCACCTGCCAACACCCATGGCCAGCGGAGAAGCAATTACAGAAGCCAGACCTCCCACCTTCTGCTCCCCATAAACAATTTGGGTCCCTGCTCCTAGAGGGATAGAGAATAGGGAAGCTTTCAATGGAGGGGATGGGATACGGAACTCTGGTGGTGGGAATTGTGTGGAATTGTACCTCTGTTATCTTATAATCTTGGTAATCATTATTAAATCACTAATAAAAGAAAAAAAAAGGAATTTGGGTCCATGCTCCCAGAGGGGGAGAAATGTTAGGGGAAGATGCCCAGCGGGCTCTGACCTCCCAACTCCATTAGGACCCTGAGAGAAAAGATGAAAAAAAGAAGGACACTCGGAAGTAGTAACAGATGTAGGTGTGATTTAGAAAGGAAGAGCAGGCAGGACCATGGGGGCGGGGGATGGATAGATAGAGTGGTCTGGGAGGTGGCACAGTGGATAAAGCATCAGACTCTCAGGCATGAGGTCCTGGGTTCAATGCCTGTATGTGATGTCTGGTTCTCTCTCTCTCTCCTCCTATGTTTCTCATTAATAAATAAATAAAATCTTTTTTTAAAAAGAAAATGCATCGATAGCTAGATGATAGATAGGTCAGCAGGTAGATAGATAGATAGATAGATAGATAGATAATTACAGAAAGAATAGTCAACCCATCTCTGTGAACTTGGGAGAACCACTCCAGTTCCCAATGGAGGGAATTGGGGACAAAGGACTCTGGTGGTGGGGACACTCTGGAATTAGACCCCTGTGATCTCATAATTTTGCAAATAAATATAAAAGCAGTAATAATAATAGTAATAATAATCAAAGAAATGATGAATACATGAAGGCCTGGCTCAGCCAACAGCCAGTGTGGCTGGGGGTGGGGGTACCAAGCCAGTGTGGCTGGGGGTGGGGGTACCAGGAGGTGCAGGAACCTGGGTTCGAACCCCTGGTCCCCACCTGCAGGGGGAAGGTTTCATGAGTAGTGGAACAGGGCTGCAGGTGTCTCTCTGTCTGTCTCCCTCTTTATCTCCTCCACACCTCTTAATTTCTCTCTGTCTCTATCCAATAATAAATGAATAAATGAGAGAGGGAAAGAAAGGCAGAGAGAGAGAGACATAGAGAGAGAGAGAGATGGAGAGAAAGAGATAAATGGAGGACGAGGGAGAGAGGGAAACGGAGCTGGGAATTGAACCCAGGGCCTCGGGCGTGCAAGTTGGTCCTCACACAAGCTGAGCTCTCTCCCCACACCCCATGTGTCCCCCCTCCTCCTTTAAGACTGGGCTTAAAGGGAGGGTGGGAGGGTGTGGGGGTGTAACCCAGCTGGCTTGGGCTCCATCTCGGGGACACCCCCCCACCCATCCACTCCAGTCACTCCAGGCCAACCAGCTAATGCAATCAGGTGACACCTCCTCCAAGAAGTCCTCCGGGAACTCAGGCTGGGTCCTCTCTTGGTCCTCTCTCTCCACACCCCTATGTCATGCCTTCAGTGGGATGGGGGACCCCCATGAGCCCCTCTAACTCCCAGACATAGTGATGGGGAATCAGGTGGGAAGCTTCTCAGTCTGTCTCTCCCCAGTTCCATCTGGGTCCCAAGTGTTAAGGATGGTATTCAGGAAACAAGCTCGGTCTAGCTCTGGGGTTCCCCTTTTGGGGTCCATCCTGGCCCCCTTATTCTATTTTCTGGGCCCCACAGGCTGAGCTGTACCTCAAGCCTTCTTCCTTTGTCTGAGACCAGCAAGGCCCCAAGGCAGTGGGGTGTCTGCCGGGTTCCTGACCCTGAGGACACAGTTCCTCTTCCTGCTCCTCCTCCACTTCCTCCTCCCCACGGGGTCTTTTGCCTCCAGAGTCCCCTTTCTCTCCAGGACCTTAACCCTGAACCCCTCACCAGAATTGGAAACTGGGAGGGGATGGGGGCTCCCCGAGTTCAAGGCCTGGTATGGCAGGTTCCAGAGGGAGGCCCTGCTTCTCTCTGTCTGTGCGTCCCTCATCCTTTCTCTCCCTCTCTCTCCCTCTCCCTCTCCCTTTCCCTCTCCCTTTCCCTCTCTCTCCCCTCTGTTTCTACCTTAAAAATAAATTAAAATAAAATAAACAAATTGAAAAGGAGAGGCTGATACTCTGGTTCTCTCTCTCATTCACACACAGGTCTTCCTTAGGAAATGACAGCCAGCTTGGTCCAGGATTGGCCTGGGGTTCGAAGCTGGGGCTCAATAGTGCGCTGTGTGTGTGAACCGGGAGTCTGACCACTTCTCCAAGCCTCTGCCTCCCTCAGACGTGCAACCAGCCGAGAGAGAGAGAGAGAGAGAGAGAGAGAGAGAGACATGGGGGGAAGGGGAGGGAGAGAACAGGGGACCCCAGTAGCATTAAGAGCATGCGCGGGGGGGGGGGGGCACAGTGATGAGTAAATTGACTCCAGTCACTGCTCCAAATGAATAAATGGTTGAGTGAATAAATGAAGTACTGTAGGAATAAGCCTGTCTCTTTCTTCTTTCTCTTTTATGATCTTTATTTCTTATTGGGTAGAGATAGAAATTGACAGGTGGGGTGTCAGGCGGTAGCGCAGCGGGTTAAGCGCACGCAGCACAAAGCGCAAGGACCGGAGGAAGGATCCCGGTTCGAGCCCCCGGCTCCCCACCTGCAGGGGAGTCACTTCCCAGGCGGTGAAGCAGGTCTGCAGGTGTCTGTCTTTCTCTCCCCCTCTCTGTCTTCCCCTCCTCTCTCCATTTCTCTCTGTCCTATCCAACAACAACGACATCAACAACAACAATAATAAAAACAATAACTACAACAATAATAAAAACAACAAGGGCAACAAAAGAGAAAGTAAATAAATAAATGTAAAAAAAAGGAATTGATAGGGGAAGGGGGGAACAGAGAGAGAGAGACAGACAGACAGACACCCCTGCAGCCCTGCTTTACCACTCACAAAGCTTTCCCCCTGCTGGTGGGGACCTGGGTGGGGGGGGGTGCTTGAACCCGGGTCCTTGTGCACTGTAACATGTGAGCTCAACCAGGTGCACCACCACCTGGCCAATTCCTTCCTTCCTTTTTCTTCCTTCCTGTCTTAAAATTTTGTTTTTTAAAAAATATTATTTATTTATTTATTCCCTTTTGTTGCCCTTGTTGTTTTATTGTTGTAGTTCTTGATGTCGTCATTGTTGGATAGGACAGAGAGAAATGGAGAGAGGAGGGGAAGACAGAGAGAGGGAGAGAAAGACAGACACCTGCAGACCTGCTTCACCGCCTGGGAAGCGACTCCCCTGCAGGTGGGGAGCCGGGGGCTCGAACCGGGATCCTTATTTCGGTCCTTGTGCTTTACGCCGCGTGCGCTTAACCCGCTGCGCTACCACCCGACCCCCCAAATTTTGTTTTATTATCTTTATTTATTTCTTGGATAGAGACAGCTAGAAATTGAGACGGGAGGGAGAGCTAGAGAGAGACAGAGAGACCCCTGCAGCCCTGCTTCACCACTCGTGAAGCTTTCCCCCTGCAGGTGGGGACCAGGGGCTTGAACCCAGGTCCTCGTGCACTGTGATGTGAGTGCTTAACCAGGTGTGCCACCGCCTGGTCCATTTCCTAGTTCTCTCTCTCTCTCATTCCTTCCCACAATTTGCCTGGAAGAGGGGTGCACCTGAGACCTTTTGTTGTTAAGTTTCTTCCTTTCCAGGGTGTGTGAGACACACTCACACAGAGAAGAAAAGCCCATGGTCATAGCTGACCACAAGCCCAGGATGACTCAACCGACTCTTGTGAAAGAGGGCATGAGGCGGGGGTTGGGGGGTGGCGGAGAGGCTCTGGGGAGGAGGCTCCCTGCTCCCACTTTCAACCCGAGGCCTAGGGAGGGTGTGTGTGTGTGTGTGTGTGTGTGTGTGTGTGTGTGTGTGTGTGTGTGTGTGTGTGTGTGTGTGTAGGGTGGTGCTTCTCTGGGGCGGACACAATTCCAACCATGCACCCGCAGCAGGAGGTTGGCCAAATGCCTCCACCCTTGCTCTGGGGCGGGGGAAGGAAGTTCAGGCTTTGAGGGTGAGCTCTGAATTGGGTAAAGCAAGATGCCTTGAGGGGAGACCTTCCCCCATGCTGCAGGCAAAGTCAATCCTGAGGACTCCCTGGAGGAGGCCACCTTTGCCGCAAGGATTTCTTAGGCTCAGCTGGTGGGTGGGTGGAACTGCGGATCTCAGGGGGTGGGTCCCTGGGGGTGTCTGTGGGATGGTGATTTGAGTTCCAAAGAGGCACAGCGCGCCCCCCCCCCAAAAAAAAAAAAAAAAACTGGCCACCCCCACAGAACCAAGGTGCAGGGATGAGCTGTCTGTCTCAGAGGCCTCCCAGCCCAGAGCCACTTCCTTCCTCCCTGGCCTGCTTTGAGCTGTGGTTGTGGGGGTGGGGAGGTCAAGGGGCTTGAGCCAGAGCTGCAGAGCAAGGGGAGCACCCACCCCTACTAACAGCCCTGGTTCTGCGGGCTGCACCCTGGGGCCCTGCCCCCCACGCAGTGGGGGACATTCTGGGGTCTGTCTCTCACTTTGGGGGAATGAGGAAAGAGGGGGGGTCCCTTTTCCCTTCATCTAGAACTGGACCCTCTGTGTTCAAGGCAGTGGGGTGGGGGCAGGCTCGAACCTGGGGCCACACACAGCGCAGGGCGGGACAGCTCACTGTCCAGGTAAGCTCCTGCCCTGGGTTCCAGGATGCTTTCCCTGCTGTCTGTGCGTCTTGTTTTCTGTGGTGCCTGGGGCTCGCACCCAGGGCCTTAAGGCGTGCAAGGCTGGGGGCTGACTACAGACCTCGCTGCTGCTTTCAGTGAGTCCTTCGCCTGCTTCTTCTATTTCTTCTCCCTCTCCTCCTCCTTCTTTTTCTTCTTCATCTTCCTTCTCCTTATTCTTTCCCTCCTTTCCGTCCGTCCTTCCTTGCTTCTCCTCATCTCTATTTCTATCTTTTAAAATATTTCTTTATTTATTCCCTTTTGTCGCCTTTATTGTTTGATTGTTGTAGTTATTATTATTGTTGTTGTTATTGATGTCGTCGTTGTTGGATAGGACAGAGAGAAATGGAGAGAGGAGGGGAAGACAGAGAGGGGGAGAGAAAGACAGACACCTGCAGACCTGCTTCACTGCCTGGGAAGCGACTCCCCTGCAGGTGGGGAGCCGGGGGCTCGAACCGGGATCCTTACGCCGGTCCCTGCGCTTTGCACCACCTGCGCTTAACCCGCTGCGCTACAGCCCGACTCCCTCTATTTCTATCTTTATGTCCCTCTCTATTTTTCTCTCTCCTTAGCATTTTCTGTCCATCTTCACAGCTGTGGTCCCTGAGCCAAACTGTCACTCCCTGCTTCCTGCCTGTCTTTTCAAAGCAACTGCCAGGTTGGGGAGACAGCATCATGGTTCTGCAAATAGATTCTCCTGCCTGAGGCTCTGAGGTCCCAGGTTTAATCCCCAGCTCTACCCTCAGTCAGAGCTGAGCAGGGCTCTGGTTAAAAAACAAGAACAAAACCCCTCATATGTAAAGATCTCTGAGAAATCAACAACAAGAAGGCAGGGCCATGGAGACAGCACAGTGATTCTGCAAAAAGACTCTCCTGCATGGGGCTCTGAGGTCCCAGGTTCCATCCCCAGCACCACCATCAGACAGAGCTCAGCAGGGCTCTGGGAAATACATATAAATAAAAAAAGAGGAAACCCAGCATGGCTTCTCTTGTACCACCTGGCAACTGTCTCCATCTGTCCCCACAGCCGCTTTGAAACAGTCAGACAGAAACTGCTGAGTGTCCTGGTGACCGAACCCACAGCCAAGAACAACACAAACTACAGCTGGCTGGGCCACCAGCTTTGCCAGCGCCACCCTCCGGGGTTGGCAGAATAGCTTGCCTGGACAGGGCGCTGCTTTGCCCAGGGTTTATGACTTGGGTTCGAGCCCAGCCCCCACTGCACTGGAGGTGCTGGGATCTCTTTCTCTCTGTCTCTATTTTTAAAAAGAATAGAAGCCTGGGGAGACAGCACATTGGTTCTGTAAAAGACTCTCCTGCCTGAGGCTCTCAGGTCCCAGGTTCAATTCCCAGCACCACCATCAGCCAGAGCTGAGCAGGACTCCTCTCTCTCTCTCTCTCTCTCTCTTTCATAAATACAGCTTTAAAAGCTCAGTAGAAGAACTAGAGAGACAGCACAATGGTTCTGCAAAAGACTCTCTTGCCTGAGACTGTGAGGTCCCAGCACCACCATCAGCCACAGCTGAGCAGGGCTTTGGGAGGGAGGGAAATCCCACATATGTAAAGAGTGTTTACAAATCAATAAGAAAAATCAGGGCAAGGGGGCAGGGGGGACAGCATAATGGCTCTGCAAAGAGACTCTCATGCCTGAGGCTCCAAAGCCCCAGGTTCAATCCCCCGCACCACCATCAGCCAGAGCTGAGCAGTGAGTACTCTGTTTTCTCTCTTTCTCTCTCTCTCTCTCTCATTAACATAAAATAAGTTGGGGCCAGACAGTGGCACACCTGGTTGAGCACACACATTACAGTGCGAAAGGACCCAGGTTCAAGCCCCCAATCCCCACCTGTAAGGGGAGGAAAGCTTCCCAAGTGGTGAAGCAGGGCTGCAGGTGTTTCTCTGTCTCTCTCCCTTTCTCTTTCTCTCTCTTTCTTTCTTTCTTTCTTTCTTTCTTCCTTCCTTCCTTCCTTCCTTCCTTTCTTTTTTTAAATATTTATTTACTTATTTCCTTTTGTTGCCCTTGTTTTATTGTTGTAGTTATTATTGATGTCGTTGTTGTCGGATAGGACAGAGAGAAATGGAGAGAGGAGGGGAAGACAGGGGATCCTTACGCCGGTCCTTGCGCTTTGCACCACCTGCTGCGCTACCGCCCGACCCCCCTCTCTCCCTTTCTGTCTCCCCCTCCCCTCTCAATTCCTCTCTGTCTCTATCCAATAATAAGCAAAGAAATAGAAACTTAAGTCTCAAGAAAACAAAAAACGGGGGCCGGGTGGTGGCGCACCTGGTTGAGCGCACCTGTTACAATGCACAAGGACCCAGGTTCAAGCCCCCAGTCCCCACCTGCAGGGGGAAAGCTTTGTGAGTAGTGAAGCAGGGCTGCAGGTGTCTGTCTCTCTCGCTCTTTATCACCCCTTCCCTCTCAATTTCTGGCTGTCTCTATCCAGTAAAGAAATAAAGATAATGAAAAAATTAAAAAATAATCAAACAAAAAAAAGTGACCCCCCAACACAACCATCACCCACCCACCCTCCTGCAGCACCACCCTCTAAATAAGAAACAAGAAGGAACCATCTCTGCTGGTTCACATTTTTTTTTTTTTCAAATTGCTGCCTATCCATCTTCATTTATAGAAGACGGAGAGAGTGTGGCCTAGAATGTCCCCAGCTGTGACCAGGGACTGTGTGCTCAGACTGACAGGGACTCAGGGCTCACACAGGCTCCTGTGCTGAACATGAATAGACCTGGGCCCTGGGTCAGACCGATGCGGTTTACAGCTAATGGTATCTGTATACTTTCCCCATGTTTGGGGGCGACTCTCTTTCCTGATCCAGCTTTCTTGTCGTATTCCCAACTCTGACACCATCTCCCCAGACAATACCTTTAGCCCACCTGTATGTTAGTTGTCAGGTGCAGGCAAAAATTACTAAAGTCATGAGCCCCCTTAAAATAGACCTAACATAGACTTCCTAGCTTCTTCCAACATAAAGACCCCCAAATCTCATCGGCTCTCTTCCTACCTTTGGGTTCCTTTTCATTAAACAATTTGTTTTAATGCTTTTCCCACCAAGTTGCAGATGCTGCCATGAGGTCCCTGGGCAGAGGACCTCACCAATGTGTCCTGGAACCCCACCTCCCCAGAGCCTCACCCTACTAGGGAAAGAGAGAGACAGGCTGGGGGTGTGGATCCACCTGCCAACACCCATGTCCATCGGAGAAACAATTACAGAAGCCAGACCTCCCACCTTCTGCTCCCCATAATGATCCTGGATCCAGACTCCCAGAGGGATAAAGAACAGGGAAGCTTCCAATGGAGGGGATGGGATACGGAGTTCTGGGGGTGGGAACTGTGTGGAATTATACCCCTGTTATCCCACAATCTAGTCAATCATTATTAAATCACGAATCAAATCAAATCACATAAAAAGGAGAGAGAGAAGGAAAAAGAGCATCACTGTCAGATGTGATGCTGAAAATGCTACTTAGAACCTAGTGCTTGAGAATCCAATGTTTTGTCCCTTGTGTCACCTCCAAAGATGAGAGAGAGAGAGAGAGAGAGAGAGAGCATTGTTCAACTCTGGCATAAATTGGTGACCAGGGATTGAACCTGCAGTCCCAGGGGACAATGAAAGGGAGACTCTGGGAGACAGAAGGCCTTGGGAAGTGGTGGCAGTGGTGGTGACAATGACTCAGGCTATCTATCCCTGACACCCGTTTTCCTCCCACCCCACACCTCCACGCCACCCCAAGACTTCCAGATCCCTGTGTGACCTCTAAGAAGGCAACCTGACTTCCCTAAGAAGAAAAAAAAAAAAAAAAGAAAAGAAAGAGCAAGGAGTCCCAGGAGGACTCCCTGGAGGAGGCCAATCTGCAGGTAGAGACTGAGTCAGCAAGTTTTTGGGACTTCCTTGGGAGGGGTTGCCTTTTTTTTTTTTTTTTTTTTTTTGGTCTCAAGTCGCTTTCAAACACTTCCGGGATTCTCTGCTTTAGAGTCTGTTGGTCCCCAAACTGGCTGGTCCCCCATGTCTCCACCCTGGGGCTTGGCTCCTTCTTGCAAAGATCATGTACCCCCAGAAATATGGGGTATACAGAAGGAGGTCACCCAGACCCCACCAGCTCCTCCTGTGCTGGATCTCCTAGGGTGTGTGTGTGTGTGTTGGGGGGAGGTGACAGTCTCCCCATCTTTTGACAGAAGTCACCCCCCCCCACCCCCAGTCATGCAGAACTGGGAACCAGGGGTGTGGACACACCCCATTCACAAGAGGGGAAATGACAGATGCCTCAGGGCTTCTTCTTTCTAGAATGACTGTCCCATCTGTCTCCCCAGCAACCTACCACCCCCTGGGACCCCAACCCCAGACCCACTGGAACGCCCCCACTCCTACCCCCCCAACCTCTCCGCTTCCCTCAAGCTGTGATACTCCAGGGGTGCTCTGTCTCCATCCAGAGATGACAAGAGGGGAGAAGTGACGGACAAAGAGAAGTCACTGACCGCCGAGTACAGAGTACAGAAGGACCGAAGTGTGTGTGGGGGCACAGGTCAGGCCAAGAGGCCTGAAGGAATGGGGGGGGGGGGTTTTCCTGCCCTGCCCACCCCCCTGCAAACAACAACAACAACAACAACAACATCTTCTAACCAGCCTCTTTCAACCTCGCCGCCTTTGCCCAGACATCCTGCCTTCCATCCATCAGGTGGGTGTCTGGTCCCGGGGGCTGGAGGAGGTAGGCATCTGGGACTCCCCCCCTTTTTTCTCCCCCCATACACACAACATGAGCATCCACAGGGGTCCACTAGGACCCTCGGTATCACCTTGCCTGCTGAATCCAGCCTCTCAGATACTCAGATCCTCCTCCTCCATCCAGCCCCCACTTCAGTCTCTCCCGATGGACTTACCATGGTGGGGAGGGGCGCGCTCAGCGTCTGCAGCCCTGGGGGCAAAGGGGTGTTGTCCCAATAGTTGATGGCGGGGTGATGGAGGGGTGCAGGCTCAGGGGGGTGGCTGGGTCATGGCTCTGTTCACTGCCCGCAGGGACTCCCAGCTCTGAGTTCCTCTTACAACAGACCCCCGTCTTACTTCCTTTAGCGGGAGGGGCCGGTGGGTGGAGGGAGGAGACGGCCCCTCTGGCTGGGGGTGGGGGGACAGCTCCCAGCAGCCGCCAGGGGGGTGCTGTCGGGCCCCTCTCCAGCACCAAACACAGGGGGGAGGTTGTCTGAACCCCCCATTCTGCTGATCTTGGGGTACAGGGATGCAAGCTAAAACACTAGACACTGAAGCATGAGGTCCTGGGTTCGAGTCCTTGCTAGAACTCTAACACATGGGCCAGACTGATGCCCTGCTTCTCTTGTCTTTCACTGACACAGAAATCAAATCTTTTGTACGAGTTCATTTTTAGGGGGCGGGGCGGTGGTGCAGCTGGTTAAGCAAATCTGCCACCATGCACAGGGTCCTGGGTTCGAGTCCCCCCTCCCCCCATCCCCACCTGCAGGGGTGGTGGAGCAGGGCTGCAGGTGTCTCTGTCTCTCTATCACACCCTTCCCTCTCGATTTCTGGTTGTCTCTCCCCAATAAGTCAATAAAGATAATTAAAAAAAAATAGACAGGGAGTTTCCCATGAGACAGAGAATAAAAGAGAGACAGAGACAGACCAGGGATCGAATGAGAGAAACCTCAGGCTTCTAAGTCTGATTCTGTACTAGCTGAGTTAGTTACTTACTTTTTTTTTTTTTCCTGGATTTTCTTCATTTTCTTAAAACTGGAAAAAAAAAAAAAAAAGCAAGGGTCTGGGAGGTGGTGCAGTGGATAAAGCACTGGACTCTCAAGCAGAAGGTCCCGAGTTTGATCCCCAGCATCATATGTGCCAAAGGGAAGCTTTGCTTCTGCCTCATTAATTAATTACTTTTTTAAAAGGGGGCGGGGACCGGGGAGACAGCATCATGGTTCTGCAAAGAACTCTCCTGCCTGACGCTTTGACATTCCAGGTTCAATCCCCAGCATCAACACCACCACCATCAGCCAGAGCTGAGCAGGGCTCTGATGAAAAATCAGTAATAAAGGAATGAATGAAAAGATAGATGTTGTCTGTCCACATTCAGACCTTTGGGACAAGACACAGCGACCCCTGGTGGCTAAACTTTGCAACTGCTCACTTGCAAACCTCAGGGCTCAAACAGATTTCATAGTGGTTATATAACGCTAAAAGGCTTCTCTGCCTGAGGCTCTGAGGTTCCCCGGTTCAATCCCCAGCACCACCATTAACCAGAGCCGACCATATGTAGAGAGTGCTTACAAATCAATAAGAGAAAAAAGACAAGCCCTGAGAGACAGCCTCATGGTTCTGCAACAAAACAAAACAAAAGAGACTCTGAGGTCCCAGGTTCAATTCCCAGCACCACCATCAGCCACAGCTGAGCAGGGCTATGGTTAAGAAAGAAAAAAAAAGGGGAGGGGATAGCATAATGGCTATGCAAACAGACTCAACTTTCATGCTTGAGGCTTCATAGTCCCAGGTTCAATCCCCAGCACCACCATAAATCAGAGCTGAGCAGGGCTCTCGTTAAAAAAAAAAAAAAAAAAAAGAGGGGGGGGTCATCTGGAAGGCTTCTGGGAGGTGGCAACATTTGCACTGATGCAGAAAGAGAAGCTGGACTTAACTGGGTGAGAGTGAAGGGAAGGGGACAGTTCTATTGAAGGCCCCAAGGTAGGGAAATGGTGGGGAGGTTGTGGGGTGTTGGGGGGATGGGACAGGGTGCCCTCCTGAATGACAGACAGACTCCAGAGCTATTTTTTCCCCTTTCACCCTAAAACCATTGGGCCGTCATCTGCACAGGGCAAACAGTCTTTGGGGGGGGGCGTTGGGCACCATCTGTAGCTGCTTGAAGTTTGGGGGTTCAGTGAGGGAGAAGGGTTCACAGCACAGAGAGACACCCACACAGAGACATCTACACAAGACAGAACTTTATTGATGCATGGCTTCTTGGTGGGGGAAAATTGGGGGGTGGGGAAAAGGCCCTGGGCAGGGGCCTGTAGCACCATGAGGCGTAGGTCTGTGTGTATGTGGTGGGCAGCCTGGAAGTTGGGGTGTCCTTGGGGCAGGCCAGGCAGAGGCTGGGGAGTGGGAGGGGGGAAAGGTGGTCTCCCCAATTCTGTTTCACTCCTGTAGCTGGTCTGTTCAGGGAGACGGTCCTAAGCGGGTCCCGCCATCCCAGATTAACACGGACACCCAGCCACCCACCCCAGAGCTGAGTTCTAGCCAGTGCTGGGGTGGGGAACAAGTCATTGTCACTCTTCACAGTACAAATTCCCATCTAACGGGGTGCAGAGTGTTGGGGAGGGTGGTCTCTAGCAGCTGGAAAAAATGGGCTGCCCGTGTGTGTGTGTGTGTGTGTGTGTGTGTGTGTACACGGGGAAAGGGGGATCCCCAGTAGCTAACCACTTTGTCTCCCTCCACCAGGGGCCCTGCAGGGGTTCCAATAAATTACTCCCCGCTCCCACTCGCTCCCTGGGGCACCATCAGGCAGACCAGGCCCTCTCCCCCCACTACCCACCAATCCACCAATTCAAGTCTCCCCCCCCCAAAAAAAAATAATAAAACCAAAAACCCAACAAAACCTCCCCTTCTTTGCCCAGCGCGCCCCCTAGCGGCCCTGGCAAGTTTTACAGCACATCTGGCGGAAGTAGGCTCGGCTGCAGAACTGGAATTTGAACACCAGGGGGCAGTAGGCAACCTTGTTCACATCCTTGCATTCTGCACCAGGGGAAGGGGGAGAAAAAAATTATTATATTATTATTTTTGTGGGGGGGTGTCAGAGCTTCTCTGCACCTGCCTCCTTTGTTTCACTTGTCAAAGGTCATTTGGCTACTGGAAAGATTTCAGCCGGGGCAGGGAGGAGACAGCATCATGGTTCTGCAAAGAGACTCTCCTGCCTGAGGCTCTGAGGGTCCAGGTTCAATCCCTAGCACCACCAGCAGCAGAGCAGAGCAAGAGAAAAAAAAAATTATACCTGCAGGGGGAAAGCTTTGCAAGTGGTGAAGCAGGGCTGCAGGTGTCTCTCTGTCTCTCTCCTTTCCCCCCCTCCCTCTCAATTTCTGGCTGTCTCTATCTTATAAATAAAGATAATAAAAAGATTTAGGGAACTGGGGAGTGGCACAGTGGGTTAAGCGCACATGGCGCGAGTGGCAAGGACCGGCGGAAGGATCCCGGTTCGAGCCCCCGGCTCCCCACCTGCAGGGGAGTCGCTTCACAGGCGGTGAAGCAGGTCTGCAGGTGTCTGTCTTTCTCTCCCCCTCTCTGTCTTCCCCTCCTCTCTCCATTTCTCTCTGTCCTATCCAACAACAACGACAGCAATAACAACAACAATAATAACAACAACAACAGTGATAACAAAAGGGAAAAAATAAAAAGTTAAAAAAATAAAGTTAATAAAAAGGTATTTTAATTACAATAACTAAATAATAGTAATAAAACATTTCAGTCAGAGGTGCAGGGGCCGGGGCTCAGTTATTAAGTTATGAAAGAGAGGCCTGGGAGACACCACAGTGGTTCTGCAAAAAGACTCTCCTGCCTGAGGCTCTGAGGATCCAGGTTCAATCCCCACCCAGCACCACCACCAGCCAGACCTGTGCAGGGTTGTGGGAAATATAAACTAACTAAGTAACTAACTGTGTGTGTGTGGCAAATCCTGCTGTGTTGGTGGATTTCTGGGGTTCCTTGAAAGGCTCACATCACAGTGCACAAGGACCCAGGTTCAAGCCCCCGGCCCCCACTTGCAGGCGGGAATCTTCACAAATAGTGGAGCAGGTTTGCAGGTGTTCTGTCTTTTCTTGTTTTTGTTTTATTTTGGATAGAAACAGAGAGTAGTTAAGTGGGGAGAGAGAGATTGAGATTGTAACCCTTGGTCACCACTTATGAAGCTTCCCCCCCTGCAGGTGAGGACCAGGGACTTGAACCCAGATCTTTTTAAAAAATATATTTATTGTGGTCCAGGAGGTGGCACAGTGGATAAAGCATCGGACTCTCAAGCATGAGGTCCTGAGTTCAATCCCCTGCAGCACATGGACCAGAGTGATGCCTGGCTCTTTCTTTCTCTCTCTCTCTCTCCTGTCTTTCTCATAAAGAAACCTGTACAAAGATAGGAATAAAGTCACATTTAAAATAAAAAATCAATCTATTTACTTATTTATTGGATCAAGTCAGAGAGAAATTGGAAGGCAAAGGGGAGAGAGAGGTGGAGGGAGACAGACAGAGAGACGCCTGCAGACCTGCTTCACCACTCATGAGGCTTTGCCCCTGCAGGTGTGGGGCCGGGGGGAGGGGTCTCAAACCCCAGTTCCTTGCCCCTGGTAACTCAGCCACCCAGTCCCCGAACCCAGATTATTATTATTTTTTTGCCTCCAGGGTTATCACTGGGGCTTGGTGCCTGCACCACAAATCCACTGCAACTGGAGGCTATTTTTTCCCCCTTTTTTGTTGCCCTTGTTGTTTTATCATTGTGGTTATTATTATTGTTGTTGTTGTTATTGGTGTCCTAGATATTTTTTAAAAATTTATATTTATTTCTTTTCCCTTTTGTTGCCCTGGTTTTTTATTGTTGTAGTTATTATTATTGTTGTTATTGATGTCGTCATTGTTAGATAGGACAGAGAGAAATGGAGAGAGGAGGGGAAGACAGAGAGGGGAGAGAAAGACAGACACCTGCAGACCTGCTTCACCGCCTGTAAAGCGACTCCCCTGCAGGTGGGGAGCCGGGGGCTCGAACCGGGATCCTTGCACTTTGCTACGGCCCGTCTCCCCCAGATTTTTTTTTTAAATATTCTGTCGTATGTGTTCTCAACTCTCTCTCTGTCTCTATCCACAAAATTAATAGATTAATAAGTGGTATTTTGCATTCAGAGAATGGTGCAAAGGGGCCTGCACCCACCCACCCTCAAAGCCCCCCAGCAACACCCCGCCACCACCCAGCCCTGCACGCACCTTCGGGGCCGTCGCCAGGGGGCGCGCTGTCACACCTGGCCTCGCAGTGCTGGGTGGCGGGTGGCCGCAGGGCCTCGGCGCACTCCCTGGACGGCTGTCCCGCGTGGCCGGTGCACCGCACCGAGCGCTGCTGCTGGCCTGCACCGCACTGCGCCGAGCACTGCAAGGGATGCAGGGTGGGGTGGGAGGCACGGTGCATGGGGGGACCCCCCACCCTCTCCTGCACCCCTCCTCCTCCTCCTCCCTACCTCGCCCCACTCTCCCGCCACCCAGCGGGCCGGGGGACAGCGACGAAGGTTGCAACGCATGGTGGCCGGCGGCTTGGCTGCGGGGGAGCAGTGCGCGGCGGGCAGGGGTGGCGCGGTGGTCAGCGCTCTTGCAAAGAACCACGCGGTGGCGGAGGCCCGGGCCGCAGCTGGGGGTGCACTGCGGTGGGAGGAAGATGGGGCGCGGTGGCTACGTTAATGGGGTCCCTGCCAGGGGCCCTTTGTGTGTCTATGTGAGTGAAAGTGGGGGACTGGGTTGCACGCCCCCACCACCGTCAAGGGTTCAGGGCAGGAGGACACGGTGGGTTTTTTTTATTTTGGGGGGGCTGGCTCTGATGGAGGGGCTGGGGGCGGGGCAGCGAGCGGGAGGGGGGGGGGGAGGGTTGGCTGTGCCGTCTAGGGTGGTCCCTTGGATGGGGGGACGTGGGGCTGGAGGTGACAGAGACCCTCAGTGGGCACCCCTCATAGGCTTCTTGGGGTTCCCTCTCTAGGTCTGCACAGAGGGTGGGGGCACCAGGAAGGGGTGCTCGAACCCTGGTTCTTGCCCCATCCATGGGGGGGGAGCAGCTGGGGCTACAAGCAGGGGTATCTGACCCCCATGCTCCCCATCTTTAGTGGCCCGCTGGAGGCAGGAGGTGGGGTCACAGGAAGGGGTGGCCAGCCCGCCCCGTCGAGGGTGCCCCCTAGTGGCTGGGAGCTGTGGCCACAGGGACCCCCCCACCCCTTTCCGCCCTGTCAAGGGTGCCCCCAATTGGCAGGAGGAAGTGTCACCCACCCCCCTGCCCGCCCCATCCAGGGTGCCCCCTAGTAGCTGGGAGCTGTGGCCACAGGGACCCCCCCACCCCTTTCTGCCCCATCGAGGGTGCCCCCAATTGGCAGGAGGAAGTGTCACCCACCCCCCTGCCCGCCCCGTCCAGGGTGCCCCCTAGTGGCTGGGAGCTGTGGCCACAGGGACCCCCCCCAACCTTGCCCACCTCGTCGAGGGTGCCCCCGGGTGGTTGAAGGGTGTGGCTACAAGAAGTGTCACCTACCCCCCCCACACCCACCCCGTCGAGGGTGCCCCTGGGTGGTTGAAGGGTGTGGCTACAAGAAGTGTCAACTACCCCCCCCACACCCACCCTGTCAAGGGTGCCCCCTAATGGCTGGAAGCTGTGGCCACAGGGACCCCCCCCTACCCTTGCCCACCCCATCGAGGGTGCCCCCAATTGGCAGGAGGAAGTGTCACCCACCCCTCTGCCCGCCCCGTCCAGGGTGCCCCCTAGTGGCTGGGAGCTGTGGCCACAGGGACCCCCCCAACCTTGCCCACCCTGTCGAGGGTGCCTCCGGGTGGTTGAAGGGTGTGGCTACAAGAAGTGTCACCTACCCCCCCACACCCACCCTGTCGAGGGTGCCCCCCTAATGGCTGGAAGCTGTGGCCACAGGGACCCCCCTTACCCTTGCCCACCCCATCGAGGGTGCCCCCAATTGGCAGGAGGAAGTGTCACCCACCCCCCTGCCCCGCCCCGTCCAGGGTGCCCCCTAGTGGCTGGGAGCTGTGGCCACAGGGACCCCCCCAACCTTGTCCGCCCCGTCGAGGGTGCCCCCCGAGTGGTTGAAGGGTGTGGCTACAAGAAGTGTCACCTACCCCCCCACACCCACCCTGTCGAGGGTGCCCCCTAATGGCTGGAAGCTGTGGCCACAGGGACCCTCCCTACCCTTGCCCACCCCATCGAGGGTGCCCCCCAATTGGCAGGAGGAAGTGTCACCCACCCCCCTGCACGCCCCATCCAGGGTGCCCCCTAGTGGCTGGAGGTTGTGGCCACAGGGACCCCCCCCCACCCCTTTCCGTCCCGTCCAGGGTGTCCCCAATTGGCAGGAGGAAGTGTCACCCACCCCCCTACCCACCCCATCCAGGGTGCTCCCTAATGGCTGGAAGCTGTGGCCACAGGGACCCCCCTACCCTTGCTCACCCCATCCAGGGTGCCCCCAATTGGCAGGAGGCAGTGTCACCCACCCCCCTGCCCGCCCCATCCAGTGTGCCCCCTAGTGGCTGGGAGCTGTGGCCACAGGGACCCCCCCACCCCTTTCTGCCCCGTCAAGGGTGCCCCCAATTGGCAGGAGGAAGTGTCACCCACCCCCCTGCCCGCCCCGTCCAGGGTGCCCCCTAGTGGCTGGAGGTTGTGGCCACAGGCAGGGGCCGCCCAATGTGGGTGCCCGAGGGGGTGTGGGTGCTGACCTCCGACCAGTCCAGCGCAGCCCACTCGGGTGGACAGGCGGGGCCCCTGCAGGCCTCGAGCACCGGCGGGCGCGGCTGCGGGCAGGCACTGTCGTCCAGGGCCTTCTCCTCGACGGCAGACACGCGGCGCTGGCACACGACCGACCGGCTGCGCACCCCCCGCCTCGCAGCTCCGGCTGCAGCGCGACCAGTTCCCCACCACCCAGCTGCAGGGTGGGGGGCGGGAGAGACCGGGTGCTCACCCAGGGCCCCGGGTGCCGCACCCATCATCTCCCTGGCACCCAGCACCCTGCCTTCTGCCCAGGGGTGCCCCAGGAAGGAGGGGGCACAGTGGCTAAAGCACTGCATTATTATGCATAAGATCCTGGGTTCGAGCCCTGGCATTGCATGTGCCAGAGGGACCCTCTGATTCTCTCTCCGGATATTATTATTATTTAAAAATATTTCTTAATATTGATTTATTGCCTTTTTGTTGACTTTGTTGTTGTAGTTATTATCGTTGCTGTTACTGCTGTCATCGTCGTTGGATAGGACAGAGAGAAATGGAGAGAGGAGGGGAAGACAGAGAGGGGAGAGAAAGACAGACACCCTGCAGCCCTGCTTCACCACTTGCAAAGCTTTCCCCCTGCAGGTGGATACCTGGAGCTCAAACCCGTGTCCTTGCACATTGTAACATGTGTGCTCAACCAGGTGCGCCACCACCCAGCCCCCTTTTATTATTGTTGTTATTTATTTACTTATTTATATTTATTTATTTTTACCCAGAGCCCTGCTCAGTTCTGGCTGCTGGTAGTGCTGGAGATTGAACCTGGGACATCCAAGCTTCAGGTAGGAGATTTTTTTTTTTTTCCCCCAGACCACTGATCAGCTCTGGTTTATGGTGGTGCAGGGGATTGAACCTGGGACTTTGTCGCCTCAAGCTTGACAGTCTATTTGCATAACCATGATGCTATCTACCCTGCCCAGGCAGGGACAGTCTTGTGCTATTCCTGCCACCACCACCCCCACACTGTCTCTCTTTTTAGCTCATACAATCAATCTAACAAATCTTTTAAAAAGAGGGGTTGGAGGCGCCGGGCGGTGGCATGCTTTGGTTAAGTGCACATATTAGCAGGCTCAAGGATCCAGGTTCGAGTCCCAGGTTCTCACCTGCAGAGGGTTTGGGGGAAGGGATGCTTCACCCGTGGTAAAGCAGGGCTGCAGGGGTCTCTGTCTCTTTCCCTCTCTACTTCCCCCCTCCACACCCAATGTCTCTCTGTCCTATTAAATAAAAAATAGAAAGAAAGAAGGAGAAAAAAAAAAGAGCTCCATGGTTTGAGCCCTGGCATCGCATGTGGTCTGCTCTCTTTCCTTTCTTCCGTCTTCCCTTCTTCCTCCCTTCTCTTTCTTTTTTCTCCTCTCTCGCTTTTTTACAGGACAGAGAGGAACTGAGAGGGTGGGGGAGAAAGACAGGAGGGGAAAAGAAAAAGAGAGACACCTGCAGGACCTGCTTCACCATTCATGAAGCTTCTCTTCTCCCCCCAACCCCCTCCCCACACACACCCTGTAGGTGGGGATCGGGGGCTTGAACCCAGGTCTTTGCACATGGTAATGTGTGTGTTCAGCCACTGTGCCTCTGCCTGCCCCCCTCATGGTTTTGCAGAGACTCTCCTGCCTGAGGCTCCAAAGTCCCCGGTTCAGACCCCCCACCCCTACCCCCGCACCACCATCAGCCAGAGCTGAGCAGGGCTCTGATGAAAAGCGAGAAAGAGAGAGAGGGAAGGAGAGGGAGAGAAGGAGAGAGAGAGAGAGAGATGAAACAGCTCAGAGGTAGTACAGTGGCTAGAACACCGGGCTTGCACTCACATTTCAAGTCACCTGTGAAAGCATTCCCCCCCTCAAAAGCGAAGACTAACTTGGGGGGGTGCTTTGGCTCTGAATTGTCAGAGACCCCCCCCAACACGACCCCACAGGGGGGTGCACGGGCCTCCTCCCCCATGACCCCAGTCTCCACTCACTCGGGGCGGGCAGGGCTCAGTGTTGCAGGCGCGCTCTCTCTTGGGGAGCTTGCTGTGGGCGCTGCAGTAATGGGGGGCCACGGTGGAGCTGTGCAGCTGGCTGCGACACTCCACGACTTGCACCTGGCTGCCTGGAGGTGGCGGCGGGGGATTGGGGCAGAGGGCTGGCTCAGGCCTGCATCCCACCAGCGGCTGTCTCTTGCATTGGGTGGAGTGGGGGGGTGGGGGTGGGGGTAGGGGTGGGGGTGATGGGGGGTGGCACCAGCATTCGCCGTTCTATCCTCCCACCCCGGGATGCGAGAACACTCAGCCTCACCGCCTGCGCACTGGGCGGAGCATTTGGTCCAGGGTGCGTAATGCCAGGCGTAGGGGGGCAGCGCGTCCCGGGCGATGGGTGCGTTGAAGCGGTAGCGGAGAGTGGTGAGCTTGGTCTGGGACTGCACCTGCCAAGGGGTATCCAAGCCCAGGTGTCCAGGGCCAGTTGGGGACAGAAGACTGGAACCTGGGAGTCGGGTGGTGGCGCAGCGGGTTAAGCGCACGTGGCGCAAAGCGCAAGGACCAGAGTAAGGATCCCGGTTGGAGCCCCGGCTCCCCACCTGCAGGGTAGTCTCTTTACAAGTGGTGAAGCAGGTCTGCAGGTGTCTGTCTTTCTCTCCCCCTCTCTGTCTTCCCCTTCTCTCTCCATTTCTCTCTGTCCTATCCAACAACAACGACATCAATAATAACTACAACAATAAAACAGCAAGGGCAACAAAAGGGAAGAAATAAATAAATACTTGAGAGAGAG